>NC_057803.1:725381578-725423812 GCF_018294505.1 Triticum aestivum | reverse complement strand
GACGATATGACCAAGGTGGAAATCTATGTGGGGGGGGGGCGGGGCACCGCACACGGCTAACAATCAACTTGTGTGTTCTAGGGTGCCCCCCTGCCCCCGTATATAAAGGAGGGAGGGAGGAGGAGGCCGGCCAGGGGAGGAGGCGCGCCAAGGGGGGGCAGTCATACTCCAAGTAGGTTTGCCCCCCCCCCCTTTCCTATTCCAACAAGGAGGAGGTGAAGAGAAGGAAGGAGAGGGGGGCACCGCCCCCTCCCCTTGTCCAATTCGGACTAGGGCAAGGGGGCGCGCGCCACCTTCTGGATGGCCCTCTCTCTTCTCCACTAAGGCCCATGAGGCCGGGGGGGGGGAGGTAACCCCCGGTACTCTGGTTTTACCCGAAACAGTTCCGGTGTCCGAATATAGTCGTCCAATATATCAATCTTTATGTCTCGACCATTTCGAGACTCCTCATCATCTCCATGATCACATCCGGGACTCCGAACAATCTTCGGTAGATCATATCACATGAACTCATAATACCAATTGTTATCGAACGTTAAGCGTGCGGACCCTACGTGTTCGAGAACTATGTAGACATGAACGAGACACGTCTCCGGTCAATAACCAATAGCGGAACCTGGATGCTCATATCGGTTCCTACATATTCTATGAAGATCTTTATCACTCAAACCGCATAACAACATACGTTGTTCCCTTTGTCATCGGTATGTTACTTGCCCGAGATTCGATCGCCAGTATCTCAATACTTAGTTCAATCTCGCGTTACCGACAAGTCTCCTTAATTCTTCCGTAATACTTCATCCCGCAACTAACTCATTAGTCACAATGCTTGCAAGGCTTATAGTGATGAGTATTACCGAGAGGGCCTAGACATACCTCTCCGAAACACGGAGTGACAAATCCTAATCTCGATCTATGCCAACCCAACAAACACCTTTCGGAAACACCTGTAGAGCACCTTTATAATCACCCATTTACATTGTGACGTTTGGTAGCACACAAAGTGTTCCTCTGGTATTCGGGAGTTGCATAATCTCATAGGCTGAGGAACTTGTATAAGTCATGAAGAAAGCAGTAACAATGAAACTAACACGATCATTACGCTAAGCTAACGGATGGGTCATGTCCATCACATCATTCTCCTCATGATGTGATCCCATTCATCAATGGCAACACATGTCTATGGTTAGGAAACATAACCATCTTGGATTAACGAGCTAGTCAAGTAGAGGCATACCGCGGACTATATATTTTGTCTATGTAATCACACATGTACTAAGTTTCCGGTTAATACAATTCTAGCATGAATAATAGATATTTATCATGAATTAAGGAAATAAATAATAACTTTATTATTGCCTCTAGGGCATATTTCCTTAAGTCTCCCACTTGCACTAGAGTCAATAATCTAGATTATATAGTAATGATTCTAACACCCATGAAGCTTTGGTGCTGATCATGTTTTGCTCGTGGAAGAGGCTTAGTCAACGGGTCTGCAACATTCAGATCCGTGTGTATCTTGCAAATCTCTATACCCCCCTCCGACACTTGATGGCAGATGGAATTGAAGCGTCTCTTGATGTGCTTGGTTCTCTTGTGAAATTTGGATTCCTTTGCCAAGGCAATTGCACCAGTATTGTCACAAAAGATTTTCATTGGACCCGATGCACTAGGTATGACACCTGGATCGGATATGAACTCCTTCATCCAAACTCCTTCATTTGCTGCTTCCGAAGTAGCAATGTACTCCGCTTCACATGTAGATCCCGCCACGTCGCAATGCTTGGAACTGCACCAACTGACAGCTCCTCCATTCAATAAAAATACGTATCCAGTTTGAGACTTAGAGTCATCCGGATCAGTGTCAAAGCTTGCATCAACGTAACCATTTACGACGAGCTCTTTTTCTCCTCCATAAATGAGAAACGTTGTTGGGGATCGTAGCAGAAATTTGAAAATGTTCTACGCATCACCAAGATCAATCTATGGAGTAATCTAGCAACGAGGGAAAGGGGAGTGCATCTACATACCCTTGTAGATCGCTAAGCGGAAGCGTTACAAGAATGCGGATGAAGGAGTCGTACTCGTAGCGATTCAGATCGCGGTTGATTCCGATCTAAGCGCCGAACAATGGCGCCTCCGCGTTCAACACACTGCAGACCGATGACGTCTCCCGTGCCTTGATCCAGCAAGGAGAGAGGGAGAGGTTGGGGAAGACTCCGTCCAGCAGCAGCACGACAGCGTGGTGGTGGTGGAGGATCGCGGTACTCCAGCAGGGCTTCGCCAAGCACTACGAGAGACGAGGAGGGAGAGAGGTAGGGATGCGCCTTGGGAGACAGAGACTCGTGTCTTGGGCAGCCCCAAAACCTCCACTATATATAGGGGCAAGGGGGAGGGGGAGGCGCCCTAGGGTTTCCCCTAGGGGGGCGGTGGCCAGGGCAGATGGGATACCTGCAAGTCTATTTACTCGTTTTGTAACACATCATCCCGCGATCAACTCCTTGATCACATTGTGCACATTATGATGGTGTCCTACCGAGTGGGCCCAGAGATATCTCTCCGTCACACGGAGTGAAAAATCCCAGTCTTGATTCGTGCCAACCCAACAGACACTTTCGAAGATACCCGTAGTGCACCTTGATTGCCACCCAGTTACGTTGTGACGTTTGGTACACCCAAAGCATTCCTACGGTATCCGAGAGTTGCACAATCTCATGGTCTAAGGAAAAGATACTTGACATTTAGAAGAGCTTTAGCATACGAACTACACGATCTTGTGCTAGGCTTAGGATTGGGTCTTGTCCATCACATTGTTAATTATTTTTTCTTATGACCGATTCTTCAATCTCCAACACTATGCAATTTACCTTTCTAGAATTTTTTCAATTACCAAATCATTATTGCAGCTCCAACACTAAGCAACATGTCGGTGCACATCACCTCTTTATGGTTTGTAAGTAGAAAAGTATTTATATATGCAACAAAATAAGAAAGGTGAACGTAAATGTAAGGAAGTCATACTATTATTTTTAGATAGATATCCACGGTTCCAAGGATATTCAAATCCATCATTAACATTTAAATTAAAATGACATATTAATAGATAAGTATACACCGTAGATGTTTCTGCCGTTAGAAATTTAGTATTGATATAACAAACGTTTGATGAAATCTTCACCAATTTACATAGTTCAATGTTCATGGGGCATATAGCTTCACTGCATATATGGCATCAATGTTTTAGGAACCTGATTCACAATCTAATGTCAAAAATCTTGTAAATTCTACGACTTGCATGTGTTCCGTTGATCTGTCCTACATAAGTAGCTAGTACAACAATGTATTATTATAATTGTAGCTTTGTTAATATATTACCAAATTTGTAAAACATGTTGACAATTACCAAGCATTGATTTTCACTATTCGAAGAACCATGATGCTTATCTGAAACTTTAGTCTGTAGCAAAATATTTGGTATGCTTTCACTTTTTCCTAGAATGAAAGTAGTTCCCAACAAATTTAAATATCTGCTATCATGTCCGCCGTCGTTATTGGATATGTTGCCTAAACTTGTCTACATTATGTGTTTATATTACGACATGGTATCATTTACTCTTGCGAGCCGTATGAAGAACTGAGAATATATATTTCTAGCTATATTTATTGAAGTCTGAGCATTAAATAACCTACATGGATGTAGTTAGCAAGGCAGTTTACCAATTACCTTCTACAGATTTTGCAAGTGATTGTATTTTAAATAACCATGTATCATGGTATCCTGAAACAGTCAAGATGAAGTATGAATATATATTTATCTATTATTAAAGTTCGAAAAGTTGACTGATGACGAGAAACATTTGTTCTTATAATTCAATAAAAATATTATGACAAATCAATAAGAAACAAAATAACACATAATTTAAACTGTGTCCATCTATTTCATTGGTATCCATCCAGTTGAAAAAACTCTAGGACAATTTTTTTTGTCAAAATGTAAAGATCCCCAAATGAGAACTGTTCGAGGTAACCCGACAGGATCGTTCTGGAGTCTGAACAATGACTCTATGTACCTTAACTACAACATAGGCGCAGATCTGGACGCTAGAAACAACCGCTTGTACTACTTGTAGTATAACTTTGTCTCGATGTACGTCAATGTTAATAATGGTCAGGTCGTGATCTTGGTGGAAAATCAATTGTATATGTTAGTAACCATAGAAGTGAACTAAATAAGAATTCTAGGAGGTTCAAACCTACAACATGAGAAACATGAATCTAAGAAGAAGAAATAACCTGCGGCAGATCAAATACCAGAAAATCAGACGAAGTTCTGAAGGAGAAGATATCATCTGCAAATACTACTTTTCATATTATGAATTTTCTTCTATGTTGGATTTTATATCATGCATATACGCTGCAACAAATCCATCTCCGACCAAACTCTATTCAGTATCATCATTGCATGCAGATTTTACTTGGACTCCACATCCATGTGGTGGAAGGTAAATGTCACGGTGAAAAATAGATATATGCTAGAAAGATATGATTGCACCAACCAATGCTAACCTATGGGCATAGGACGTCCTAGCCTGTTGATCAAGTTCCACCCTTGTACCCATATATGCATGCATCAATGAGGTGCATGTTTTTTATTGTTTTGACATGGTTGTAAGGCCATCATCTACAATATACGCTGACTATAGGCCGCCACACATCTCGTGCTGCGGACGATGGGGCTACTCCTGCTCGAACTTGCAGCAACTGCCACAGTACAAGAGAAACGGAGATCCCACAACCCACACAGAAAACACTTGAAGGCATAAGAAGGGGGATTAACTACTACTACCGTGTTAGAGAACAAACTATTTGAATTTAAAGGAAATATTGTACTATTTACATGTGGATTCCACTTCCATGTGGTGGCAGATAAATGCCAGAGTTAAAGATATGTAGATCAGTAGAAAGATATGATAGGATCAATCAATACTGACCTATGGGCATCAGACTTCCTAGCCTGATGATCACGTTTCAACATGGATGTGAGTCCATCATCTACAATTGAAGCTGCTTATAGGCCGCCACACATCCCGTGCTGCAGACGATATGGGGCTACTCCTGCTCGAACATGAAACAAACATCAAATTGGAAGAGAACTGGAAATCCTGTAAATCACACAGATAAACCTTGAAGGCATGAGATATTGAGGTTAATCAATAGACGGGGGATTAATTACTACTACCGTCGTAGGGAACAAAGTTGTAAAAATTTAAAGATAGATTGTGATAATGTAAGCTGTAAATTGTACTATATATGTTAAAAAGTGTACCTGATATATATAATATATAGTGTACCATCCGTAGAGCAATCGACAAATACTTTGTTTCATTCTTATATAAAGCCTGGAGCTGGTGTAGGTATTGAACCGTCGAAATTACTATATACATTGTGATTATCATTTGTATATAGGAGATGAATGTATACCTCGACATGTGATGTTCCTGATTTTTCTGCTCTGCTGAACTGGAAGGAAGTTGGTGTAGCTTGTGGAACAATGCACCCGGCAGGGCTGCCTTGAACAACCCCAGGTTGTTGATGCATGTCTCGATGCCCTTTGGCGTCCAGAGTGCTAGGCCTCTCATGCTTTTACCGAAAAAGGGTTTCCCCTCGCTTTGTATTCCAAAGCAAACCACCATAGTACACGTCGCAATGCCGGGGCGAGCAGCACAACAAGCCCAAAGAAAAAGAAGAAGAAATAAACAACATACTGCACTAATTAGTTATATGAAAACTCAGAAAAAATAGAAAAACAACATGAGAAGTGAAACACCTCGTACCGTCTTGAGCACACTCAATTTTCAAAGCAGTTTTTTTTCTCCAATGAGAGAATAGCATAAGCTACACGTGCAATTATTTTTGGGATTTTTCTTTGGACTGCATCATAGGCTGCTCCTGTCCATCATATATGTGCAGAAGGCAGAGCAAAACATGCACGTTGCTCTGCTAACCATAAGTTGGGATCCATAAAGTGCTCTGCTCTGCAACAATGACACAGATCCTCTTGTAGAGTCAATCTGTTATCCAGCGACATGCAGAGTTTACTATCATCGTGGCGACCCTACCTAAGCCTTCTTCTATGTCGCAACGGCCAGCCGCTACGGCACTATACCGTGGGTGATTTAACTTACAGTCTGAAGCGTCCGTGTGTGTGTTTGATTGATTGGTATCGTCGATGTAGTTATGAGATAGGGTCCCAGCCTCAATCTGATAAGAGATCAGCCACTGCTACTACAGCGTCCAAGGCACACAAACCATAGAAGCCATTGGTACGCAGAGGCCACCAATCCTCCTTGAGGCGAAGCAACACAGAAAATTTTAGCCACCACTCAATTGGAGGCTTAGGGAACGGGATGGCAGCGAGATAGAAAGTCGCCACCTATCAGGACTCTGGAGGAGGTGGCAGCGGAGATGGGTCTCACATCTTCTTTCAAGTGACTCCTGAATCGTGACTACGCTAGGAGGAAGGAGAGAAGGAGAGGACGTTAGGATTTTCTGGGTGATTTGTTACTTCATCCAACGGTTATAGATGGATCTATAGATGGGAGCTAGCTTTACAATCTGAGACATGATACAACAGTAGTCCTACAAAAAAAGAGACATGACACAATAGTTTTGCAACCGAAACATCACGCAATTATATGGGTTAATCTACACCGTAATAACTCGGTCCAACCAAATTAATGGCTCCTAATTACTGATTAACTTGGGAATTTCTAGGAAGTGCCCAATTAATATGGTAGATAGATAGATAGATAGATAGATAGATAGATAGATAGATAGATAGATAGATAGATAGATAGATTAGTCGTCAGCACACGGGCTAGCAATATTAAAGGAGCATGATGATTCTTTCAAATAAACATTCTAAATTGATGAAGTTCTGGATAGGTTTTTTCTATAGACACATGATTTCCCATAGTGGCATAGTTGTATATAGGTGCAAAACCATGTGGAGTGTAATAATAAAAAATTCAAACAAACATTTACTATATCATGAGAAAATTGAAATAAAATATGTGAATAGAGTAGACGGAAAATAAAATTAAATATTCATGATAAAATCAGTCGTACAGTAGGAATTACATCAGAATACAATGGCATACATGTATAGCAAAGAAAGCATACAACCCCAAAGTATTCACTGTGCCCTTCTATACCCGTGCCAACACCCGCTCCAACAGGGCAAGAACAATACCATGTATAAAAGGAGAAGCTACATGCGAATAAATTTAGTGAAATAAGAAGTTCTATGCAAAAACCACCTGGAAAAGTGTGTGAAGTAGGAAAATTTGCAACTAATTTAATGACATGAAAGATCAATCAAGAAACTAAATTTCAATCATCCTGAAAATTATATTGTAAATATTTGTTGCAGTGTGCTAGACCATGGTAGATTTGTCTTTAATTCTTAAACAATTGCCTAATTTACTATGAACAAAATAAGCATCAACTAACTGTGGCAGCAACAGCTACGATCAACTAGAGTGCTCACCTGAGTTCATGTAGACTTGTCTCCAATTCTGGATTGGACCATAGAGCACATGAATAATCTACCACGCCCTGTAGAAGACTTGCCACAATACGTGTGCTAGATAACTCCATGCATCCACCCTTCGTTTATCTCACGGGGGATGGTCTACGCATCCCACCTTCTGTTGGAAGGGAATGGCGAATTGACGATGGCGTATGTTGCAGCTGCTCCCATCCATCAGGGCACCACGACAGCCAACGACACCGGCGTGGAGTACGGGATCGATCTCCAGCCATGTACCTGTACACGTACACAACCCTGTTCGAATTGTTGATGGAGTCCGTCGCTGCTGCTCCTTTCCATCGCGGCACCACATAAACGAACGACGTCGGCGTGGAGCACTGGATCGATCTCCCGCCATGTACGTGTAGACGTACACAACACTGGTCGAATTGGCGATGGAGTTCGTCGTTACTGCTCCTGTCCATCTCGGCCGCACAAAAGTGAACGATGACGAACTGGTGTACTGGATCGATCTCCCGCCTTGTACGAGGTGAGGAGGCTTCTAGAGGAGAAGAATGCAAATACCCATGATCGGATCTCCACTTTGCGACCGCATAAAACAAACCAATTGGAGGCACGCCCGATAATAGGAAATATGTTTCTTATGATTAAAGAAAAGAAAGAGAGGCGGTCGTACCTAGAATCGTGCCACACATGGGTTCTACACGAATATGCTAGTTTTTTCTCCCATGGTTTCATTCTAGGCTTTAGATAGAATCATGGTCAATCCTTTTAAGCCTATATCGAGGGAGAGACAAGCATGGCCGCTGGATGGGAGGTGAATTCTGCAGGAAACGCCGACGGCCAGACGAACATGGCAGCTGGATATGTGATCAATTCTGTAGGAAACGCTGACGGTGAGATGAACATGGCCGCCGAATCGGAGATGAGGACGTGCGGGTCTAGAGGGTATGTCGGCCACGTTTGTTTTCCCTCTTGGCTTCTATTTCTATAAAAGTACATGAAGATGGAGATTAACTCTTGCCGTGCAAGTTAAGGAAAGCTAGCTAATGGTATAATCTTGTTTTTTTATAGCATTGTATAATCTTCCCACACGTACATGGAAGCACTATGGGCCTCTTCAAGCATTTTTTTATTTTGACTTCTATCTAGAACCGTGAAAGTATTGTGGGCCTTCTAAGGAAAAAATTCAAATCTACATGAGTTAATCTACACCGTTATAACTCGGTTCCACCAAATTAACGACCCGTAAAATCTAGCCCGTGTGTTGCAACAGGGCATACATATTCTATTGCATAATATTAATTTTGTGCGACATATATAGGATACATATTCTATGGTTCAATATCAACTGTGTGTACCACATATCTTTTTGACTATCACATATATCAGGTGACAATGTTGACCTTTTTTACTGTTGAACTACTCCTTCCTCCACCCTACATATATGTCTTTTTGTGTTCGGTGTCATCTTACAAAATTCTCTTTCTCTACCGCTCGATCTTTGGATGACTCTCAAAAGAGGTTCATGTTAGCTGGGGTTTGCTCGTCTTGATTGATCGAACGATGGACGTTTTCCATCTCAAAAAAAATGATGAGTGTTGCCTCATGTTGTAAGAAATGTTTAAATTTGCATTATTCCAATTTTCTTTTTGTTCGAGGGTGATTGGTAAATGTGCCTATCGGGTAGCAACTCAAAAAACTGTATGAGTATTGTAGGAGCACCAAGGCACATGTACAATAGCTTTATGAGATAGCTTAAGCCACTATTGAATACAAAATAAAACTTGGCAATCACTTTAATGGGAAAATTGCACTGACCCTTTAGAAATGCAAATATTCACTCATACCCGCTGCAGAGTATGCAAAAGTTCATACATTAAAAAGCATAAAATAGAGCAGGGGTGGCCGATTGTCTCTTCATCTAAGGGAAAATTAGATAGCAAAGAGATAGATTCCCAAACTATGATTTTAGGCATGGGAAAAATTACTGTTCATCGATAAAAAGGACATTTCGTACGATAATAGAAAATCACAGTAATTAGCCAAATCTGTAGGAACTATTCTGATGTTGTACTGTTTTTTTTAGTATTGATAGTCATATTCGGCAGCTAACTTGTGTGCCTATAATTCCATGCCTTTTCATTTTATAAGCTTTAGGACAGAATAAAACTGTGTAGTACCGAGGTCCACACCAGTGTACTTTTCCAATTTACTTAATTAACTTTGCACAGATGCTCACTGTCATAGTATTGTTTATTTGAGGCACTACCATTGCTTTTGAGCTATACTTTCAGCTTGCAGCTTGCTCCTCACACACACGTACGTGTATTTTTGCCTCTTTGTATGTACTCACGTGCCCCAGCCTGAGCTCTTTTTGCATGTGTGTGTCTGTGCGTAGGCCATGTATGTTCCTCGTTTTTGAGGATAAAATTGAATCCACGCCTGACCCTCTAATTGCTGCTTGCTGATTATTTTTTCATGCAGACCAGACCCAACATCGGCCCATATGTGGGATAGAGCGTCCATAAGTTTATTTGTACATGAATTAAGTAGTAACTTTGTTTTTCTATCACAATTGAGAGCTTGCTAATTTGGGATTGTTTGTGTTGACAGACGGATGAAAATCTGAACAAAAAGCTGCCGAAGTTTCCTTCATACGAAAAAAACATAAAACAGGACCATACAAAGTGAAACCAAACCAAGAATATCTATTTCCTTTAATAGTAGGTATAGATTAACGTGGGAATTTCTACGAAGTCTAGAATTAGTATAGGTATAGATAGATAGATAAGAAAGATTATGTTCTTCAATAGAAACTCCCGAAAGATTGTGTGCCTCATCTGATGCATATTAAAGGTGACATGGATATTATTATCTTACGGCCAAGTCTGCCTATGATTTTTAACAGTCCATACTTGATTTCCCGAAGAAATGTAGACCTCACAATAAAAGGATGGAGAAAAATTATGAATGATCGCAAGGAACTACTTGTAGGCAACATGGTGCGTAGCCCACAAATTGGAGACATGTTGATCTCTATTCCCCATAATGGAGATTGAGGGGCTGTCATGTTTTATCCTATTTCACCTTAAAGACCGAAGCAGGACCTAGCTAGTACTTTTCATGTTCTAAGAACAATTAGCTAGTGTTGGTTATGACTATGATGATGATGAGTAGTTGTTACTATTATGATGATGATGAGTTATGTGCTAGAATGTGCTAGAATGATGAGTTGTCATTATGACTATGACGAGGAGGAGGAGGACTTGTTATTATGATGATGATGAGTTCTTATATAACTATGATGATGATGAAGATGATGACTTTTCATTACTATGATGATGATGAGTTACTATTATGACCACGAAGAGTTATTATATCATTGGGTGAAAGAAAAAACGATTAGATTCAAGAGGATCCATCCAGTTGAATCTAATCCACGTTTCTTTGGCCCACTGATTAATAACTCATCGTGATCATAAAGATAGATGAATTGGTTTTATCCATCGAAACAATAGGGAAGGCCCATGTTTCAATTCTGTCATGGCTTAAATTTTTGGCTGCTCATACGTCTCACAGAAAAAGAAATGTGTGGGTAGGCCCAGTTCTTCCCACGCAAGGGTCAAACAAAAAAAATTGGGTACTATGAGCGGCAAAACAAAACCTATAGGCGAACCAGTCATTTTTATGTAAGAAAGCTGCCCTATCTCAGTTGGCATCCGCCTGAGGATGTGGATGCAACGTCACAAGTTCTATTCCTTACGATCGCCAAATAATTTTGGCTCCCTCGGCGAAGATCGATGGGCCAGATGTGGACGACCCAGTAGGGGAGTGCCGCTGAGGCCCAATACAGCCTCTGCGACGGACCAATTTTTTTTCTTGGGCTAACTATGTGGGGGTTACTATATGACGCTAGTTGCATAAAATAGCGCATGGGACGCACAACACTTCGTGTATGGGCCAGCACACTGATAGGCTCCAAGACGATCTATGTTTGTAAGGCGCGAAAAAATCCAAGAAACGATGAATTGAAGCGTCGAAATCATGACCTCAAAGACCCGAGTACGTGCTGCTAGACACTCGAAGAAACGAGTCCTACCAACCAATGGCTAGCTCAAACCACCTTTAAGAACATACTCCAATGTTAGATTGGGAATATTCTTTTGTTTTTTTTACTTCTTAAAAAATACATAAATTGCTGAATATTCTTGGAAACATGAATATTTTAAAAATCAAAAAAAATTGATTGCGGGGGGTCGATTGCGCCGCCTGTTCTCCTAGCTGGGGAACGGTTTTCCCGCATTTTTCGCCAGCTGCTTGGCTCGAGCTCGAGCTCGACCCCTTTTGTTGTCGTGCTCGATGTGCCTTTCTGATTTGGTGCTCATAGTCTGAGTCAATAGGCTTGGGAGCTGGTGGTCGCCCCATACGAATAAAGTGGTCAATCTTCTCCTCGGGCACTTTCTCCCTTGGCGGCGGTGCCGGTTTTGGTGCGAAATGGGCGTCCACTTGGGCCTGCACTATGGCTTCGTTTTGCTCCTTGGCCATGTCGTAAGGCCTCTGCGGAAGAGGCGCAAGGCTTTTTGGACCATATTGAAATCGCTTGCCTCCACCTGTACCTTTTGTACTACCTCCACTTGTAGAATTACGCACCATAGCTTCGGCGACTCTCTTCCGCAATTGCTGAGGCAGCGGAGAAGGCTGACGCGGTGTCATACTTGGAGGAGGAGTGGCACGCGTTGGTGGACTTGGAGGAGGAGGATTGGCCTCACGCGTTGGCTGAGTTGAAGCAGGAGGAGTGGCCTCACGCGTTGGAGGACCGTGAGTCGTCTGCTCCTCCTCACCTCCTGGAATTTCAAGCTCTAGCTGACGCAGTGTCGGTGGCCTTCGAAAGATGATGCAATCCTTTCTCCATAGGATGACATGATGTATGGCCTCTCCCAATGTGAGCTCGTCATCACCTCCAGGAATGTGAAGCGCTAGCCCCGAATATAGGTCCACCACCTCATCAACCATGACATGAGCATAGCCTTCCAGAATCGTTCAGCAATGGTAGGTTGCTCCGGGGGGATTTGTATAAGCAACGGCGTCTACCGCCTTCACGGATATGTTCTTTATTTTGAAGTGTAGCTCATAGTTAGTGTTCTCCATGATGTCATCCACATGGTATCTATCCAGCAGTGCGTCGCCCGGGGCGGAACCCACGCTGCTTCTCGGCATGGATGGGATGGTGCTATCCAATGCTGGATCATCCGCTAGCTGCAACCGCTGCTAAGACCCCCTTTCCTGGCTAAGCGAGTCGATCTGCTCCTACTGCCTCTTCAATTTGAGTGCCAAGTCCGCGTGCGCTGATTCTAGGCCTTGAAGCCGTTCTGCTTCCTGCTTCCTCTGCTCGTCCTCCAGCTTCTTCTTCTTCTCCTCCTCCACCTTCCTTCTCGCACGGCTTCTGTAGTCAGCGTTCCAGTCAGAAAAGCCCTCATACCACGGAATAACGCCCTTGCCTCGTGTTCTTCCCGGGTGTTCAGGATTTCTCAGGGTGCGTGTAAGCTCGTCGTTCTCTCTGTTGGGTGTGAACACCCTGTTTCGAGCTTCTTCTATTGCTTCAACTAACTTAACATCGGCTCCTTTAAGAGATGCCTTCTTCGAAACCAAGCATGTCTTCTGGTCCAAGGCCCCCCATGCTCAGAGAACCAAGTTCTGCACCTGGGGGGCAGCTCAATGTAACTGGAGTGACCTGTGCAGCCAACATCTCTTGCTCAGACTTATCCCACTTAGGCATTGCCACCGCATAGCCACCTGGCCCCAGCCTATGGAATTGCTACTTTTTTGCGGCATTGGCCTTGTTTTTTCTGGACCGTTCCTTAGATAATTCTGATTCCTTGAATTTTACGAAATCGTCCCAGTGTTCTCTTTGGTTCTCCAATGTTTCCTTGAATTCTGGAGTCTTCTTTCCTGCTTTGACATAGTTGGCCCATACAGTTTTCTTGTGCTTGTTGAATGCAATTGCCATCTTCCTAAGAGCAGTGTCCTTGACTTTCTCCACATATGTAGCTGTGAAATGATCTGGTAGGGTGAAATGTTCCATGAGATCTTCACAAAGCGCTTTTTTTGCTCAGTCGTCGACAAAAGTAAGATCTGGACGGGGCTTTGATGACTCTTTCCATTCTTGAAGCGAGATCGGGAGTTTGTCCTTCATAAGAACTCCGCACTAACGAACGAACTTGTCCGCAATGTTCTTAGGCGCTATTGGTTCGCCAGTAGTTTGGATGGCATCGACGTTGAACTTTACGCCCGGCTTCAACTTTTTTCCCGGGCCTCGCACTACTCTTACTGTAGAAGATTTGCTCGATCTGGACGGCTGAAAAGAAGAAAGATCGATTCATTAATATATCTTCAAATCATTTAAAACATGTGATGATCACCAGACGCCTGCTTATATAAATATACCTCGCCCGTCTCTATTTTATCAAGATCAACATTTTCTTCGTCATCATAATCATTAGTTTCTTTGCCATCATAATCATTAATTTCTTCGCCATCATAATCCATGACTTCATCAATTCGGTCGTTGCGATCGAATATCATATCATCACCCTCCCCGTTATTGTTCAGATATTGGGAGCCGTCATCTTCTTCATTTCGATTATCTGGCGCGCGAGGGGAGCGTATGATCTCGAATAGGGCCTCTTCTCCCTGTCTGCCAGTATTGTCTGTCATAGCTTTTGTTTAACAAATACAGAAGAAATATAAAACAATTTAGTATTCAAATTACAATATGCATGCATGCAATCAATAAGAGGAAATCATGAATCATAGTACATAATATGCATTGTCTCGAATAATATATAATCTTGAATACATTGTCTCGAATATTATATACCGAATACATCACTAGCTAGCTAGCTAATAAGGATTGAATACTACAGAATAATCTAGGCCACTCGCGGTTCCTGATGCGCGGGCGGTGGACACCCAAAGAGAAGGAACCATCATAGGATCATAGCTCCGATCATCTCCCCAAAGACCCTGCCAGGTATTGGAGAACCTGACGTCCATAGCAGCCATGTAGCAATGGACGTGCTCGTCCTCCTCCCTGACACGGCGACGCACCACCTCCGGCGGGGCCGGCTCCCTCCGCACCGAAAGTGGCCCACAGGAACGCCACCAAAGGAGCTCAGGGTCGACGACGGGACCCAGATTCCTCACCAAGCGGTGAACCCCCTGAAGATAGCACCTCCCAGTGCCAGCCCGGCGAAGCCCAGTCCCGGACATGGGTCCTCTGAAGCAGGACTTCGTCGCGAACGGGTCGACGGCGAGGATGCGGGTCGGGCATCGTCGAGAACAAATACTATACGCCGCAAAAGTAACATTTTTTAAATGATTGGATTGTGATTTCTTATATGCAAATTCTAAATTTGTATAACTAAAATTATAAGAAACAAAAATCTAACATTCCTATAACATTTCTATAACAATTTGAAATTAATCTAATTCATCTAGCTAAAACTAACATTTCTAAAATTTCTGACATTTCTATAACATTTCTATATACTATTTGACATTAATTTAATCTAATTAATTAATTCATCTAAAACTTTGTATGAAAAACAGAAAAACATAAAAAACTAAAAACTAAAAACAGAAAAATTGTGTGTGTGTGCGCGCGCACGTGTAGTGTGAGTGTGTGTGTGCGAGTGTAGTGTGTGCATGTGCGCGCGCGGGCGGCCGACGCCGGAGGCCACGCGGTGGATTGGAGGGAGGAGAGGCAGGGGAGGGGCTCACAGCGTGCGCGGCCGAGGTCGAGGCGACGGCGACGGCGAGGTCTAGGCGACGGTGACGGTGAGGCGAGGTCGATCCAAGGCGAAGGCGACGGCGACGGCGAGGCGAGGGGCCGGAACGCGATGGCGCTGGACGGGGCGACGGCGCGACGGGGATGGCGACGGCGCGGGGTGGCGATGGCGTGGGACGGGGCGGCGACGGGGGCAGCGACGAGGGGCAGCGGCGACGGGGCAGAGGAGAAGAAGGAGAGGGAACTGACGAATTTTTTTAAAGTGTTTTCTTATATAGAACCTACCTATACTATCGGTTGGAGCCACTAAACGGTACTAAAAGTCTGTTTTGGCCAGGCGAAGCGGCGGGAAGCGCACCGCTTGCGTTGGCTCCAGGTGGTGCGCAAGTTTAGTCCCACCTCGCTAGTCGAGGAGCGCCGAGGCCAGTTTATAGGCCACGGCATGGGCACTGCATTGAGCTCCTCTCCAATGCAGGCCTGCTGGGCCTACCTCTTCTACTCTGCCCTGTTAGGCCTACTGGGCTAGCGGACCTGCATCCTGGCCCACCTACAGGTTGGGTTTCTAGTCGTATGCAGGCCACTGTGGCCCAGTAGGTGGGCTTTTTTTAGTTTTTGTCTCAACAAAAATTTAGGTTTTTTTCTTCTCTACTTTATTTATTTTTGAATATTTTTTCTTTAGGTACAAAATATTACAAACTTTCTGTTAGTGCGAGTAGTTTTCAAATTTGAATAGTTTAATTTTTTTTAATTTAGTTTTTGTCTCAACAAAAAATTAGTTTTTTTTCTTTTCTACTTTATTTATTTTCATTTATTTATATTTGAATATTTTTTCTATAGTTACAAAAAATTACAAATTTTCTGTTAGTGCCAGTAGTTTTCAAATTTGAATAATTTAAATTTGAATTATTTGATGAACTAATCTGTAGACGAAGTGCATCCAGTTTTTGCACATAAAATTTCTTCAAGTTTCAAATACCAAAACACATAAGTACCCTAACTATTACAAAGATTCCCTCTGGTTTGTTCGAAGCGGCACTTTCCAGATATATAAGCCTATCATATGCCAGTGTGGGATCTTTGGGTGTGAAACTTTTTATTCGCGTGTGTCCCTTTGCGCTGTAACCAAGGATAATCTTCATCATTTAACTGGATACTCGGATCAATATTCACTATGAATGGAGCAATTTCATCAAACTTTTCATAATCTTCTGACATGTCTGTCTTGTCATCCACTCCCACGATGTTTCTTTTCCCTGAAAGAACTATGTGGCACTTTGGCTCATCGTATGATCCATTCGCTTCCTTATCTTTTCTTTTTCTCGGCCTAGTAGACATGTCTTTCAAATAGAAAACATGCGCCACATCATTGTCTAGGACGAATGGTTCGTCTGCATACGCAAGATTGTCGAGATCCACTGTTGTCATTCTGTACTGCGGGTCTTCCGTTACCCCGCCTCGTGTCATATTGACCCATTTGCACCGAAACAAAGGGACCTTCAAACCGCCTCCATAGTTAAGTTCCCATATGTCCTCTATGTAACCATAATACGTTTCCTTTCCCATGTTGGTTGTTGAATCAAAGAGGACACCACTGTTTTGGTTGGTGCTCTTCTTATCTTGGGAGATCGTGTAAAATGTATTCCCATTTATCTCGTACCCTTTGAAAGTCATTATATTCGAATATGGTAACTGGGACAGCAAGTACAGGTCGTCTTCAATATCGCCATCATGCATGGCACATGTCTGCAACCAACCGGCGGAAGTCCTAGTTTGTTCACATGTAATACAGTCGTCAGACTGCTCCGGGTGTTTGGAGTGTAGAAATTTTTTGTGTTCCTCGATATACGGAGTCACCAATGCGGAATTCTGTAGAACTGTGTAGTGTGCTTCAGTGAGATAATGCCCGTCCATACATATTATTTGATATCCTCCTAGCGTGCCTTTTCCATCCAGTCTGCCCTTATGCCACGATTCAGGAACACCAATCGGCTTAAGGTCAGGAATAAAGTCAATACAAAACTCAATGACCTCCTCATTTTCATGGCCCTTCGAGATGCTTCCTTCTGGCCTAGCACGGTTATGAACATATTTCTTCAAGACTCCCATGAACCTCTTAAAGGGGAACATATTGTGTAGAAATACAGGACCCAAAATGTTAATCTCTTCGCAAAGGTGAACTAGGACGTGCGTCATGATGTTGAAGAAGGATGGTGGGAACACCAACTCGAAACTGACAAGACATTGCACCAAATCATTCTGTAACCTTGGTATGATTTCTGGATCGATTACCTTCTGAGACATTGCATTGAGCAATGCACATAGCTTCACAATGGCTAATTGAACGTTTCCCGGTAGAAGCCCCCTCAATGCAACCGGAAGCAGTTGCGTCATACTCACGTGGCAGTCATGAGACTTTAGGTTCTGGAACTTTTTCTCTGCCATATTTATTATTCCCTTTATATTCGACGAGAAGCCAGATGGTACCTTCATACTGAGCAGGCATTCAAAAAAAATTCCTTCTGTTCTTTGGTAAGAGCGTAGCTGGCCTGACCCTGATGTATGTCGTTTTTTCCATGCATATGTTGCTAGTCCTCCCGTGCCTCCGGTGTATCTTTTGTCTTCTCATACATGCCCAAGAAGCCAAGCAGGGTCATGCAAAGATTCTTTCTCATGTGCCTCACGTCGATTGCGGAGCGGACTTCTAGGTCTTTCCAATAGGGCAGGTCCCAAAATATATATTTCTTCTTCCACATGGGTGCGCGTCGGTAAGCGTCCTTCGGAACAGGTTGTCCGCCGGGACCCTTTCCAAAGATTACCTTTAAATCCTTGACCATATCATGTACATCAGCACCAGTACGGTGGCGAGGCTTCGTCCGGTGATCCGCCTCACCTTGTAAATGCTTGCCTTTATTTCTTACGGGTTGCCTGCTCGGAAAAAATTGACCATGTCCCAGGTACACATTCTTCCTACAACTATCCAAATATATACTATCAGTATCATCCAAACAGTGCATGCATCTGCGGTATCCCTTGTTTGTCTGTCCTGAAAGGTTACTGAGAGCAGGCCAATCATTGATGGTCACGAACAGCAACGCCTTTAGGTCAAATTCTTCCTGTTTGTGCTTGTCCCACGCACGTACACCTTTTCCATTCCACAGTTGTAATAGTTCTTCAACTAATGGCCTTAGGTACACAACAATGTCGTTGCCAGGTTGCTTAGGACCTTGGATGAGCACTGGCATCATAATGAACTTCCGCTTCATGCACAACCAAGGAGGAAGGTTATACAAACATAGAGTCACAGGCCACGTGCTATGGTTGCTGCTCTGCTCCCCAAAAGGATTAATGTCATCTGCGCTTAGACCAAACCATACGTTCCTTGGGTCACCTGCAAACTCCTCCCTGTACTTTCTCTCGATATTTCTCCACTGCGACCCGTCAGCGGGTACTCTCAACTTTCCGTCTTTCTTATGGTCTTCTCCGTGCCATCGCATCGCCTTGGCATGCTCTTTATTTTGCAACAAAGGTTTCAACCGTGGTATTATAGGAGCATAACACATCACCTTCGCAGGAATCTTCTTCCTGGGGCGCTCACCCTTGACATCACCAGGGTCTTCGCGGCTGATCTTATAGCGCAATGCACCGCATACCGGGCACGCATTCAAATCCTCGTACTCGCCACGGTAGAGGATGCAGTCATTAGGGCATGCATGTATCTTCTGCACCTCTAAACCTAAAGGGCAGACAGCCTTCTTCGCTTCGTACGTACTCTCGGGCAATTCGTTGTCCTTTGGAAGCATATTCTTTATCATTACCAGCAACTTTCCAAATCCCTTGTCAGATACACCATTCTCTGCCTTCCATTGCAGCAATTCCAGTGTGGTGTCCAGCTTTTTCTTGTCACCATCGCAATTCGGGTACAACAATATCTTGTGATCCTCTAACATGCACTGCAACTTCTTCTTCTCCTTTTCACTTGCGTAGTTTCTCTTTGCATCGGCAATGGCCCGACCTAGATCATCAGGGGGCTCATCTGATGCCTCTTCTTCGGCTTCTTCCCGCATGGCCGGCTCAGCTTCTTCCCGCATGGTCAGTTCAGCTTCTTCCCCCATTGTTGTATCATCGTATTCAGGGAACCCATGGCCAGGATAGTTATCATCGTCCTCTTCTTCTTCATTGTCGTCCATCATAACCCCTCTTTCTCCGTGCTTGGTCCAAACATTATAGTGGGGCATGAAACCGGACTCAAACAGGTGGACGTGAATGGTTCTTGAGTTAGAGTAATTGTGACCATTCTTTCAGCCAGCACATGGACAAGGCATAAAACCATCCGCACGCTTGTTTGCCTGAGCCGCAATCAGAAAAGTATGCACGACATCAATGAACTGGGGAGAGCATCGGTCATCGTACATCCATTGCTGGCGCATCTTCGTTACACACCACCGAATAGACCAAATTAATATAAGTTCGTACATAAAGTTCATACAACACTTAAATGCAACATACAAATAACTCTCTAGCTAAAGAATTTAAATGCAACAACAAATGCGATCAAGATCGCAACTAAGGTAACAATTGATCCAATAGCATAATGATACTAAGTCACACTATCAATGGCATATTTTCTGATCTTTCTAATCTTCAACCGCATTTTCTCCATCTTGATCTTGTGATCATCGACGACATCGGCAACATGCAACTCCAATTCCATCTTCTCCCCCTCAATTATTTTCAATTTTTCTTTCAGATACTCATTTTCTCTTTCAACTAAATTTAACCTCTCGACAATAGAGTCGGTTGGAATTTCCAGTTCACATACCTCCTAGATAAAAATATCTATGTCAACTTGATGGGCAAAATTTGTCATAAACACAAAATGCAACAAATAGTTTTAAAAGAGAATATACCACATCCGAATCATAACACAGACGAGGGCAGACGGGGACGGATATCAAAACCATGGCAGTATGTATAACAAACAACGCACGGGTAAGATAATTATACAAGTAACTATATATCTAAATCACACAAACATGATTTTTTTATATAAAAAATATAAGAAAAAGAGGCTCACCACAAGGTGGTGCCGGCGACGGGTCGGTGCGGACGATCGACGGTGGTTACGACGGAGACGGGAAGGCACTAAGTAAACCACACGTACATATGCAAACTAAGAGTTATTTTAAGCTCAAATTACATATAAATCAAATAAACGACCACATATAATTCCTCCCAAATTACTAAAACCCACAAATTAATCACTATATAAAGCATTGCAAGAGCTAATCTAGCAATGAGAGATGAAAGGACAAACTTGCTAACCTTTGTGATCACTTGAATGGATCGGGGCCTTCAAATCTTGACAAAATTTGGGCAAAATGTGTGATGAGCTCGAGGGGAAGAGAGGAAGAACAGAGAGGAGGAGAGGGGAAAGGGGGAAGAATAGAGCGAGCTGGACGAAGGGTTTATATGCAGGATGACCTATAGTACCGGTTTGTGGCAAGAACTGGTACTAAAGGTGCTGGAGGGGCCCCAGTCTGACAAGATCCTATCACCACTACCTTTAGTATCGGTTCGTGGCACGAACCGGTGCTAAAGGTTCGCCACGAACCGGTACTAATGACCTCCGCCCCCCTAGCCGTTGGAACCGGCACTAATGGTCACATTAGGGCCGGTTCTATTACAAACCGGGACTAATGTGCTTCACATTAGGCACTTTTTCTACTAGTATATGCACGCCCCAGGGGCCACTCCCCGGGCTTGTGGGCCCCTCGTGGCACATCTTGACCTAATTCCACCTCTATAAGTTCCCAAATATTCCAGATATACCAGAGAGCCATCCGAAACATTTTTTCCGCCGCCGCGAGCTTCTATTCTTCCACGATCTCGTTTGGAGGCATTTTTTGGTACTCTGCCAGAGGGGTAATCGAGCACGGAGGGCTTGTACATCATCCTTGCTGCCCTTCCTGTGATGCGTGAGTAGTTCACCACAGACGTACGGGTCCATATCTAGTAGCTAGATGGCTTGCTCTCTCTCTCTCCCCCTCCCTCCCTCTCTCTCTCTCTCTCTCTCTCTCTGATCTTCAATACGATGTTCTCCTTGATGTTCTTAGAGTTCTATTCGAGGCAGTCTTCTTTTTTTGCAGTGTGTTTGTTGGGATCCGATGAACTATTTTTTTTTGAGCAATTGATCCGATGAATTATGAGTTTATGATCAAATTTTTCATGAATTTATTAATTGAGTCTTTTCCGAAATTTATTATGCATGATCATTATAGCTTTATATTTCTCTCCGATCTATCTGTTTGGTTTGTCCAACTAGAGTGATTTATCTTGCAATGGGAGAGGTGCTTTGTGATGGGCTCAATTTGCAATGCTCTATATACCAGTGACTGGAAGGGACAAGACACATATTTGTATTGTTTCCATTAAGGGTAAAATGACGGGGTTTATTCATATTGATTGGATTTACTTTATGTATATCATGTCATCTTGCGTAAGGCGTTACTTCATTTTATACTTAATACCCTAGATGCATCCTCGATAGCGGTCTATGGGTGGGGTAATAGTAGTAGATGCAGGCAGGGGTCGGTCTACTGCTCTCAGACGTGATGCCTATATACATGATCATTTTCTTTAATATCTTCATAACCATCAAGTGCCCAACAGTAATTTGTTCACCCACCATATGTTATGTGCTCGAGAGAGAAGCCTCTAGTGAAAACTATGGACCCCAGGTCTACTTATATCATATATAAAAATACAAAAATACCTTTCCGCAATTTTATTTCTTTTATTTTGTTTTGCAATTTATTTATTTACCTACCACCACGAGACTTAACTCTTGTAAGTAACCGTCGAGGGGATTGACAACCCCTTGTTTGCGTTGGGTGCAAGTATTTGCTTTTGTATGTGCAGGTGCTGTTCATAAGGCTTTGTGTGATTCTCCTACTTGATAACCTTGCTTTTTAACTGAGGGAAATACTTACCTCAACTGTACTGCATCATCTTGGTTTCTCACTAAGCAAAAGCATAATGCATAGTGCAAATTCCAACACTGGGAGCGCAACAAGCGCTACACACTGCAGTAGTAGCAAGAAGCTAGTACACATCTACCTCAGTTGATTGTAACTGAAGAATGTGTGCTAGCATTGTAGTGCTAGTCGCACAAACTGAGCTAGATTGATGAAACAAGTGCATGCAGGAGCAGGGTCGCGTGTGTTCGGTTTTACACCTTTATCTTCTCTAGGTTGTAATTTTGTGCTGGGTCATTTCATCTTTGCTTTGTCCATTTATTTTAAATTGGATAGGTTGCTCGAGCTCATAAACAGACCCTGAGGCCAACTCCAGCACACGACCCCAAACAGACGTCCGTTTAGCCCGGATTTTGTCCGTTTGTGTAGGACAATGGGTGGTGGTCATGCGCCCAACGCGCGGACACATCCTTTGGCCCCATCTTGTCCGCCACAACCAACATGCCCATATATTCATATTTCAATATTCAAAACTAGTTTGCACGTTCAAATATTAATTGTCTCAAATAAAAATAGTTTTACAACCCAATCGAAATTGTCTCCAATAAAATAGATTTGCAACCAAATCGAAATTGTCTTGAATGAACATAATGAACCAATACATCCATTGGTTGCCAATGTGATTCCACATGTACTCAACCAAGTCATGTTTAAGATCCAACTGAGTGTGCCAATCACGCATTTCACAATGAAATTGGGCAAACTGTTCAAACGTGGCCGGTTCTTGGTGCAGGGGCTCAACATTTTCACCTTGAAAATCAAATCCTTGGTCGAAGATGTTGTTATTACGCTCGTCCTCGACGATCATGTTATGCATGATCACACAAGCAGACATCACCTCCCAAAGCTTCCCTTCATCCCATGTCACTGCAGGGTTTCGAATGATACCCCATCAAGATTGAAGCACACCAAAAGCACGTTCCACATCCTTTATAGCACTCTCTTGCATTTGGGAAAATCTCTGTCTCTTCTCACATTAGGGGTTTGAGATTGTCTTCACAAAAGTTGACCACTAAAGATATATACCATCAACTAGGTAGTATCCCTTGTTGTACTGGTGGCCATTGATCTCGAAGTTGACAGGAGCAAAGTGGCCTTCTGCAAGCCTTGCGAGGACTGGAGAACGTTGCAGCACGTTGATATCATTGTGAGAACCTGCCATGCCGAAGAAAGCATGCCATATCCAAAGATCTTGCGAAGCCACCGCTTCTAATATGACAGTGCACGCTTTAACATGCCCCTTGTACTGGCCCTGCCAAGCAAATCGACAGTTCTTCCACTCCCAGTGCATAGAATCTATGTTGCAAAGCATGCCTGGAAAGCCTCTAGCGACGTTGATCACCAACAACCTTTCTGTATGAGCGGCATTTGGCTGCCTCTGTACTCAGGGCCAAACACTGCCACCACGGCCTTGCAAAAGTTGTACAGTGATAGCAGACATGTCGAATCACTCATGCTCCGGTACTCATCCACCAAATCACTTGGAATTCCATATGCAAGCATGCGGAAAGCCGCGGTGCATTTCTGGTAAGAGGAGAATCCAAGCTTGCCAGGGGCATCCGTTTTGCACTCGAAGTATGGATCATGAGCAATCACTCCCTCTCGGATATGATTGAACAAATGCCTTGACATATGAAAACGGCGACGGAATTTATCCAGTTTGAAGAGCGGGGTATTCGCAAAGTAATCGGCATAGAGCAGGCCGTGGCCTCTCTCTATGTTGCAGTTCAGGTTGGGAGCACAGCCAAAGACTGACCCCCTGTACCGAGGAAGCTCCCGTTCAATGTGGTCGTGAATGACCAGTGCAACCACCACAAGATATTCGTCATCCAAGGACGAATCGTCCGATGAATAAATGAAGTGGTTGAAGAAAAATTCATCTCCACTATCCATACCTTTGTGGGCAAAGTGTCAAACACCTTGTGGTCGTGGTGGCAAAGAGGTCGCGATGATCACCTCGATGCAGCTGGGGTGGTTGGCGGCCGGCTACAGGCCGGCTATAGGCTGCTCTGGAGCACCCGATGAAAGTTGTCGTGGTCCATACCCGTCGCCGGCGGTCGTATCCCCTCTGGCATCGGCTACGATGGCGACGGCCAAAACTCCTCCAACTGACGGCCAAAACTCCTACGAAAGCACGGGCTTGGTGCCGGCCATTTTGAGACGTGGTTGGTATGGACGGTCGGGGGGTGAGCAGTGAGGAGGCGGCTGGAGAATAGTGGCGGCGCCGGCGGCGGGGTGGGGCAGGGGAGAGCGGGTGGAGGCGGGGGAGAGCAGGTGGAGGCGTTGGAGGAGAATGGAGTGCTAGTGTCCCTGACAAGCGGGCCATGGAGAGGACAAGGGCCTGCGTCCAGCCCGTCCGTGCAAGGTCCGTTTCACCCCAAACGCGGCGCAAGTTTGGGCCGGGAATTGGTCGCAAACGGATGAAAACCGGACATTTGTCAGTTTGGGGCCACGCGTTGGGCCACGCTATTCGTCCGTTCTACTCCAAACGTACTAGGACGAACGTGATGGGGCCGCGCGCCGGAGTTGTCCTGATTCCATAACGGTATATGTTCTTTTTGTTTGGAACACCATCCAAAACATTGATCAACTTGATGAGAAGAATTACCTACAATAGCTCATACAAATATTTATATCTAAATAGCTAACCCCACTGACCTATTTTTCTCAACATGCAAGCATGCCACCTCGACAAGAAACATGCTTGAGAAAAGGCCTGCTTCGACATGCAACCATACATAAAAAAACGCCATCTCAACATGCAATGATGCATGAGAATTTGCATTCATTATGCTATATATTTTAATAAATATTTTACATCTATAGAATAATCAAATAAAACAAATCGTATGTATTTTTGGTCTTTTTGTTCATATTTTCACCTAAATATTCATAGTATTTTCCTTTTATTTTTCTGTTAACACATTGTACCACCTCTTGTATCCTCAGCGGCGGGAGCAATACCCACATGAGGTGCATAACCAACAACTTTAGATTTCAACTGAAGACAAGAGTAGTGGGAAAAGGGGAATGGATAAAAATATATGCATGGGGCAAAAGCGGTGGTCACATTTAAATTAAATAACAATATGATATATTCATTGATATTTTTTTCTGTTATATTTAGCTAATCCAGTTACATCTCTTAGTTTTGTGTAACTTAATTTATCAACATGTAATCTAAAATATAAATATTACTAATTACACTTAGCAAAATTTACCACATTTTATACTTATTTATAACTTATTCTATCAATATATGATACTAAAAAATGTATTTTGCTATTACATTTAGCAAAATTAATTACATTTTTTACTTCTTTATAACTTATTCTGTCAATGTACTATTCTCACATTTATATTTAACTATTACAGTTAGAATAATCAGTCACATAACCATGCGGCTAAATATGAAGGTCCGGCGTTCTTTGGTTTACAAAATTAAAATGTATCATCAGAAATACAGTTGTGTTAACTTTAAATTGTATTCTCGAACCAAATTAGTTTTTGAGAGTATACAATTTAAACTGAATTTCCATTTAAACTGAATTCCCATAGATGGTTCCGATAAAAATAATGAAAGGAGCATCATCACAATCCTCCATAGAATAGCTTATGTGACTTAGATTTATTATTGTGTTTATATATGAGTATTTGTGCAGTAAGTATACTTAATTATATTGTCAAATAACTGTAAACCATATGATGTAACAAATATCTTTAAAATGTTTCTAGAGTAGGTAATTGTCTATCATAGGTGTAGGACAATAGAAGATTGTAGAGTATGCGAGAAGTTAAATGATTCGACTTAACTAAAATCAGACAAACCATATGAGGTCAAAAAAATGGAACAAGAAAAGGTCATTTTAGAACGTGAAGTTACATTAAAGTCTTTTTGCAGTCCTCAACGCTAGGTCCACCTCTTGCATCGTGAATTTTATCCATACATCCCTAAAAGAATTGCAAAGACAAACATGTAAAAAGCTTGACTAACATCAAAGATTTAAAAGGGCGCCATGAACCATCCACCTCAACAGTGAGAATCTACGATTGAGGAATGTACTATGGTAGGCAGGTTGCCGAAATGTTGCTTCATCGTCGTACTGTAAGGGAAGAAGACTTGGAGTAGAAGAGAACGAAATGAGAGATCAAGAGACAACAATACGGTTATCGAACTATCGTCCTCATCGCCATCAAGACAAGGTCGATGTGCCTGGACAACAATATACGAGACCACGAATCGTTAATAAGCTTGACCAAAACACCACAAATTCTCTCATGTAAAATGTAGATCTATGACAACAACAGGAGAATTAGGATAGAACGTGGGACTATTATTGTGTACGATATTGTCACTAAGGACACAATGTTGAGCGTAACGTGACCAGTGATGCACGTGTATATGCGTGTATGAGATGTGTTGCCGCTGTAACTACAGGGCCGGGTCCTTAGGTAGCTAGCTAACCTCCCGGCGCCTGATCTCCCACTTCCCTGCATGTAGGGAAGGCCAGCACGCTGGCTGTTGTATATGTATCGTACTCTCATGCGTAATACAGTATGAGAAACATTATTTCTCCACTCTTCTTGGTAATCAGAGCTTTAGGTCTTCTCTCCATGGCCAGCCACCTCCAGTCTCTCCCGCTCCCAGCTGACGCCGGCGTCACCGGCGACGGCCCGTTGGCCGAAGAGCTCGCCGCCACTGCTGATGCGCGCCCTCGCGCCTCCCTCACTCCTGACTCATCTTCCTCCTCATGTGGTTTGCCCCTAACACCTATCCCGCCCAACCCACCCCCACCACCGATCCCTCTCTCTGTGCCTGGCATTGCAGCGCCTACCACTGGTCTCCTGGCTAGCATCACGCACATCGTCGACTTCAAGATGTCTGTCGATGGCTCCAACTTCGCCCGGTGGAGGAACTACATCAACATTTTCCTTGCTCGGCACCACGCTGATACGTCCATTTTGCATCATGTTTTTATATCAATATCTATTGCATTATGGGCTGTTATTACACAGTATGCATGTTAGTTGGCCGATTAAAGATCGTAAAGTGATATATATGGTAATCATGCTATACATGGTAATCCAATTAAGATGGCCAGATTCTAGTCGGTTTAGCTTTGGGATTCTTTTTGTATACGCCAAGTCCAGCGTGCCAACATAAATATAAGGTCATGGCCGATTGAGAAAAGAACAATCAATCTATCAATACAAACATTACTTTTTCACGTACGTCTACTTTCTGTTGCTACTTCCTGACGATCTGTCGGAGGATGATCGGTGCGAGCTTGAACAAGAGGTTGAGAAAGAGATGGTTGGGCAACTAAAGTTGACTGGATACCGCAAGATAAGGATCGGCATCGTCTAAGAAGGTACATGTGCCGAACCCTTCCGATTTGACAAACACCAAGGTAAAAAAGTCAACTGAAGAAATTTGTCGTCTAATTGATGTGTGTGTATCTAGTAAGTACAATTCTGATGAGAAGACTACAACACACACAATTAATCAATCAGTAGCTAATAGAATCAAAGAATTTAAGGAGCAACTTCATAAAGATATTGAAAATAATTTACCTAGTCATGTTCTTTCATTAGTGCTGCAAATCAACGATGAGTATTTTGAGAAAAGGTAGATGGAGAATAGTGGCTTCATTAACTTTCCTAGTAATATTCATACAACTAGAGCATCGGCTAATAACGTTGTGCAGCCCTATGTTCCTTTAAATAGTGATCAAGGTGGCTGAACTATGTGAGCAGTTCGGCCAATAATTTTATGCCTAGTGTAGCTGCTCATATTGTCTCAACTTCGGTTCCACACAATCACAACAACAATAAGCGAAGTGCTAGTTCTAAATCTAGTTTACAGCAACCTTTTTATCAAACTGTAGCATATAATACACCACAGCTGCTGACTGTCGGTACCGGAATTCCGTGCGGGTCGGTACCCGATTCATATTTTAATGTGTCTCTGTCGCAAGCATCACAAGCTCAAATTTCTTTGTTGGAGTTTCCATCACCTGCTAGCCTTTCATCTGCTTCACAAACCAGTTCTCTACAGCCTAATGATAGTTTTAAGGATAATCTTGCTAGTATACTAAGAGAATTTGGTTTAGAACCTAAGGGTAAAGCACGTGCGTATCAAAAACTATACCCTGATTACTTCGACTCAACGCCATATCCTCGTGGTTTTAGAATTCCAAAATTTGTTAAGTTTACATGGGAACATAGTAGATCCACTTTTGAGCATGTTGAACAATTTTTAGCACAATACGGCGAGGTCAATACATCGGATGTTTATATAGTAAATTTATTCCCTCTGTCTTTGTACGGTACTGCATTTACTTTGTTTACATCGCTGGCTGCTAATTCTATTTCAACATGGGCACAATTGGAGAAAAAAAATTCATGATTATTTTATGTCGATAAAATTGAATTTTGACTTTTGGATTTATGTATGGTTAGGCAGAAATATAACGAACATGTTCATCATTATATTAGAAGGTTTAGAGATGTAAAAAACCGATGTTTTAGCTTGACCATAGCCGAAAAGGATTTAGCATATCTTGCCTTTTCGGGTCTGCTTGCTCATATTAAGGATAAATTAGAAGCACAGAAATTTTTAGATGTTAATCAAGTTTTGTAAAAAGCTTTGGCACTGTAAAACCGGACTAAGGAGATTAAACAATATAGTCGGTCTAAAGATAATAATAATAATGAGAAAGATAACCATGTAGGTAATGCCTTCGATTATGATAGTGATTCGGCTAATGAAGTTGACATTAATATATGTGTAGCCGAATGGGTTCGAGCGCCAAAGACAAAACCCTTTGCATGTTCTGCTTTGAAACCTACACCCGCTAGAAGAGATGAAATTAGTTACACTTTTGATGTTAGTAAGTGTGATAGTATTTTTGACAAGGTCATGTAATTCCACCTCCAGAAGAATTGGCTAGAACAACTTATTGTAAGTGGCACAATTCTGTCTCTCATGCTACTAATGATTGTAACATGTTTTGTCGATAGGTGCAATCGGCCATTATTGATGGACGATTGACGTTTACAGAAAGTTCTAAGATAAAGCTCGATAATGACCCTTTTCCTATCAATGTGGTCGAGCTTGAGAGTAAAAAAAATGCCCATTCGATGGGATAAGAATGAATCTGCAAGAGAGAAAAATGTTGTTGATGATAGTGCCCGTCCAAGGATGATCAAACCAAAACATCTAGAAGTAGGAGTGTGGAAAGTCAATGGACGAAGGAAACAAGCTCCAAGAACAAACCGACAGTTAGCATGTTGTTGGAAAAATACACATTGCGCAAGGCCAGCAATGTGTTTAACCGGCTTGGAGGGAATATGCATCCTAGATCTCTTTCTGGACCTGGCGGTCATGAGCAATGGCAAAGAAATTTATGACCAGCAGCCCTTTATTGCAATGGAGACGACATATTGGGGTTGTGCACCTCCTATGTACCTGCAGTTTCCTCCATGGGGTTTTAATCCTTGGTTGCCATATCCTACAGTGCCAGGTTATTTTTACCTAGAATGGGTTCCGCCGAGGCCTATGTTCAGACCAAACATACATGAGAAAAGAGCTCGGCTCAATGAGGCAGCTAGATCACGTGATGCAATTGTTGTCCAAAGGAACCGGTCATCGGTACGCAGTGCAGCTGGTGAAGTTCATATAGGTGGTCAAAAAATTATGTGGGTGCCGATCAATCATAGAAATGATGCAAAAGCACATGATGGAACTGTGCGTGCCTGCACCAAGATTAGCGCAATAAAAGATAATAGTTTACAAGATGATTTGCAGCCTAGTCTGCATACACATGTAGACAAGAAAATTGTACGTACTAGTGAGTTGGTTGATGCATCTGCTGATGAATTTACTAGAGACAGTGGGAAAATTGAAGCCATAGATACAGAGGAGAATAGTGATGGTGTGAAGTTGCAGCAAACCGGCCGACATAATCAGTTTGGAAAGGAAACTAATTTTGGACAGAGCAATGAATTCGTTGTATCCTCATGTACTAATCAACGGTCTAAATCTGCAAGCTCATATGCTGATTTATTCATGGGAGGTTGTGGCCCAGAAGTGTCCAGAAATTTCAAGTCTAGCACTGATTGGGATTTAAGCATTGTACGTGGCCAGAAACTTAAAGCTAGTAATGCACATGATCAGCAGAGAGGTGTTTCGGCCAGAGATAAAATATTTTCCATAAAAGCAGAAGTATGTCAGTACAGGCCGAGAGACTCGGGGGCAACAGAACTAAGTCAGCTGCACCAGAGACTAAACGAAGACCTCGACGGGACTCACACACACTCAGAAACGACGTGTGCAGATACTACGGGCATTTGAAATGAACGAAGAGACAGTCGAGAAGAAGCACTTGCTCGATCGGGAAAAATCAATGGTGCCGAAAATGACATGGATGGAGAAGCACATTGTGGGGGAGAAGTTGCCCAAAGCTCCCAATGGAAAATATTCAAAAAAGTATTGTCATAGCATGTCCAAGAAAACCTGAGATAATGTGGCCGATATGTTATTGCAAGTATCGCCCTAAGTAAAATTGGCCGATATATTTTTTGAAATATCTCCCTAAGCAACTATGTGGCCGGTGAAGTTATCGACATTGTCGTAAGGAATAATATGTTTTTGGTGAATAAAATTATACCAAAAACATGGGGGCATGTGTTCATGGTGTAATTTGGCTAGTAGTTTGTTGATAAGCCAAATTAATTAGTGGTCATTCAAGCTAATCAGTTACTATTTTGTTTAAAGATTGCAACAGGAATTGTCATGGACAAGAGGATACTTGGGACATATCCTGGCGAGATTCAGGGTATCTCGGAGTTACCACAATGCTACCTAGGACAAGTCCTAACAAGGATCAGAGATCAAAGCTGAAGATTGCAATGCTATGGGTGGAGTTACACAAGGGAAAGTGCAACATGCAGAAATACACGTGAAGAGTGGAGAAATATGATTCATAAGTGATCGCCATTATGTGTTGTGATTAGCGACATTGCGGGAATATTTTATTCATAAAAGGCAAGGCAAGAAGTGCTTATAGTGTGAATATGGCCAAGAGGGGTTGCCATGCAAGTTAGCTATGCGTGTTAGCTGGCCAATTAAAGATCGTAAAGTATATGGTATCATTCTATACATGATAATCCAATTAAGATGGCCAGATTCTAGTCGGTTTAGCTTTGGAATTATTTTCGTATACGCCAGTCCAGCGTGCCAATATAAATATAAGGCCGTGGCCGATTGAGAAAAGAATAATCGATCTATTCAACGAAACCAATCTACTTTTTCACATATGTTTTATCTATCGCTCTTTTCCTGCTGAACCCTAGCAGTCCTAGACTTTGGCTCATCTTTGCCGTTTTGTGCTGAAAAGCGGTCGTCCCTCCTATACGAAAGTGAAGGGTTTTTTTTGTTGATTTGCTCATAAAGCAATCGTTCGTCATCACGAAAGCACGACAAATATCCTGATATTGTGCGGCGATTTCACGTGCCAACAGAGAGATCAAGAAACAACAACACGGTTATAGAACTATCGTCCTCATCGCCATCAAGACAAGGTCGATGTGGCTGGACAATAATATACGAGACCACGAATTGTTAATACGCTTGACCAAAACACCACAAATTCTCTCATGTAAGATGTAGATCTATGACAACAACAGGAGAATTAGGATAGAATGTGGGACTATTATCGTGTACGACATTTGTCACTAAGGACACAATGTTGAGTTGTAACGTGACCAGTGATGTACTCCCTCCGTTCGGAATTACTTGTCTCGAAAATGAATGTATCTAGAATTAAAATACATCTAGATACATCCATTTTTGCGACAAGTAATTCCAAACGGAGGGAGTACGTGTATATGCGTGTATGAGATGTGTTGCGGTTGTAACTACAGGCCCGGGTCCTAGGTAGCTAGCTAACCTCCCGGCGCCTGATCTCCTACTTCCCTGCATGTAGGGAAGGCCAGCACGCTGGCTGTTGATGTATTGTGCTCTCATGCCTAATACAGTGTGGGCAACATTATTTCTCCACTCTTCTTAGTAATCGGAGCTTTAGGTCTTCTCTCCATGGCCAGCCACCTCCAGTCTCCCCCGCTCCCAACTGACGCGGCGTCACCGACGACGGCCCCTAGGCCGAAGAGCTCGCCGCCTCTGCAGCCATTGCTGATGCGCGCCCTCGCGCCTCCCTCACTCCTGACTCATCTTCCTCCTCAGGTGGTTTGCCCCTAGCACCTATCCCGCCCAACCCACCCGCACCACCGATCCCTCTCTCCATGCCTGGCATTGCGGCGCCTACTGGTGGCCTCCTGGCTAGCATCACGCACATCGTCGACTTCAAGTTGTCTCTCGATGGGTTTGACTAGTTGCCCCATGCAACCCACGTGTGCCTGGCCCACCGCCACCCCTTCCTTTTTTCTCTCTGGTTCTCTTCTTCCTCCGGCCCCTTCCTTCTTTTTTCTCCGCATAAGCACACGAGGCGACCACCGCGCTACCACAGACATCCCGTCTCCATGCCATGGCGAGATGTTACAACTGATACGTAGGGGAGCTCGAACCGCACCCCGCAGAGCTCAACGTGTGCCAAAAAAGTTGGGAGCCCTTTGATGCACTAGCCGTCCTTTTGCTGCAACCATCGGCTTCTAGAGTTTCAACAAGTGTATGGCAGAGCTAGAACCATGTCTGGCAGAGCTGCAACCTTGGGCAGAAGAAGCGGGATCCCGTCAATGCACAAGTCTTTTTTTTGTTGCAACCGCATGGCGACTTTCCTTTTGCACGGCGGCGATGAATGCTACAACCATGGGACGATGAAGGTTGCAACCGATGCCAACAAATTCTACAGTCATTTCGATAGAGCCCAAGGCATCCCAAGGTAATATTCAAGGACAACCAAGAGCCTAAACTTAGGGATGCCACGGAAGGCGTCCCCTCTTTCGTCTTTGTCTATCGGTAACTTTACTTGAGGCTATTTTTTTATTTACCACATGATATGTGTTTTGCTTGGAGCGTCTTGTATGATATGAGTCTTTGCTTTTTAGTTTTCCACAATCATCCTTGTTGTTCACACCTTTTGAGAGGGACACACATGAATTTTGATTTATTAGAATACTCTATGTGCTTCACATATATCTTTTGAGCTAGGCAATTTTTCTCTAGTGCTTCACTTATATCTTTTTAGAGCACGGCGATGGCTTTATTTTATAGAAATTGTTTAACACACATGCCTCACTTATATTATTTTGAGAGTCTCCCTAAACAGCATGGTAATTTGCTTAGGTTATGAATTTAGTCCTAATATGATAGCATCCAAGAGGGGTATAATAAAGAGACAATTCCATTTCTCCCCCTAACTTGAACCCACACCTGGCATTTACCCCTAAATTTTGAGTATGCTCAAAAATACCCCTGCGCCGTTAGGTGGTGTTATAGAAATATCCTTGAGCGTCGTTTCTGTTAGGTCAATGGGGTTTGACCATGTGATTTGTCCAAAATGCCCCTGGATGGTACTGGTCCACCTTTCGGTAAAGAAAAAAACTAAGTCAAAGTTAGACTAACCAATGGAGACTGGTCAATTTTGGTTTTGAAGGCCCACATGTCATTCTCTCTTCAAGGTTTTTATAACTGTTTTATAGTTAGTAAAGGGCCCAAGAGTCGGTGGAACACTTAACTGGAGGGTTAGCCTAAATCACTTTTTAACGACAGCGGCTAAACGCCGGAGGCCGCGTGAAGGCACAACGGCGATGTACGGGAGGATGCCAGAGAGGTCTATGGGCTTCAGAGCGGTCCTGCTAGGCTGCGGGCATGAAGACGAACTGGACTGAGTTGGTCGGAGACCGTGCGGTGGCCATGAGGATGGGCAATAGTGAGCTCGAGCGGCGGCGACGGGCGGCACTCATGGTGAGAGGTTCTCGGCGATGCAGGGAAGCTCGAGGGCGCACCAGGACATTCCAGAGGTTGCATTGGAGCTGAGTAACAAGGGGGGATCCTCCTAGATTCATGGCTAGAGGATATCGGGCAGCGGCTGCAATCCACCAGAGTTGGGGAAGACGATGAGTGAGCCGTCGATTTCGGGTGCCTCGGTTTGATTCATCCTGCTGGAAAACAGATCGGGAAGTGCTCGATCTAATCGACCGCAAACCATGTCGCTGCCGGAGGTGAGCGAGAGAGAGACACACACAGAGAGGTAAGAGAGAATACAGTTTTTTTCTTTTTTGGTGGGTCCACTTGTAAGTGATAGAGGGGTGAGGGAGAGAGTTTTTTCTTTTTTTCCTTGAGTGCGTCCCACCTGTAAGTGTCATATGCATATAGGGGCAAAACTGGCCAGAAAATGTCCCATAGCCAGTCAAATGCCTTTGACCACACAAAAATGGTACGAAAGGGTATTCATATAAGAAGCTTTGACGGAAGAGGGGCATTTTTTAGCATACTCGAAATTTAGGGGTAAATGCCAGGTGTGGGTTCAAGTTAGGGGGAGAAATGGAATTGTCCCTATAATAAAAACTTTCATATAAAGTGCATTGAATACTAAGAGAAGTTTGATTCCTTATGATTGTTTTGAGATATAAAGATGGTGATATTAGAGTCATGCTAGTGAGTAATTGTGGATTGGTAAGAATACTTGTGCGAGAGTTTGTGATTCCCGTAGCATGCATGTATGGTGAACCGTTATCTAACGATGTCGGATCATGATTTATTTATTGATTGTCATCCTTTGTGTGAAGGTCGGGATCGCGTGATGGTTAAATCCTACCAACCCTTCCCCTAGGAGCATGCGCATAGTACTTTGTTTCGATGACTAATAGATTTTTGCAATAAGTATGCGAGCTCTTTATGACTAATGTTGAGTCCATGGATTATACACACTCTCACCCTTCCACCATTGCTAGACTCTCTAGTACCACACAACTTTCCCCCATGCCATACACCCACCATTTACCTTCCTCAAAACAGTCACCATACCTACCTATTATGGCATTTCCATAGCCATTCCGAGATATATTGCCATGCAATTTTCCACTGTTCCGTTCATTATGACACGCTTCATCATTGTCATATTGCTTTGCATGATCATTTAGTTTACATAGTATTTGTGGCAAAGCCACCGTTCCTAATTCTTTCATACATGTCACTCTTGAGTCATTGCACATCCCCGTACACTGCCGGAGGCATTCATATAGAGTCATATTTTGTTCTAGTATCGAGTTGTAATTGTTTAGTTGTAAGAAAATAAAAGTGTGATGATCTTCATTATTAGAGCATTGTTCCAGTGAGGAAATCAAAATAAAAGAGGCCAAATAAGCCATTAAAAAAGAGAAAAGAGAGAAGGGGCAATGTTACTATCCTTTTTCCACACTTGTGCTTCAAAGTAGCACCATGATCTTCATGATAGACAGTCTCCTATTTTTTCACTTTCATATACTAGTGGGACTTTTTCATTATAGAACTTTGCTTGTTTATTCCAACGATGGGCTTCCTCAAATACCCTAGGTCTTCATGAGCAAGCAAGTTGAATGCACACCTACTTAGTTTCTTTTTGAGCTTTCATAAACTTATAGCTCTAGTGCGATCGTTGCATGGCGATCCCTACTAATTCACATTGATTTCTATTGATGGGCATCTCCATAGCCCGTTGATTCGGCTAGTTGATGAGAGACTATCTCCTTCTTTTTGTCTTCTCCACAACCACCATATTCTATTCCACCTATAGTGCTATGTCCATGGCTCACGCTCATGTATTGCGTGGAAGTTGAAAAGGTTTGAGAATACTAAAGTATGAAACAATTGCTTAGCTGGAACCCTCGTTGTGCATGATTTGAATACATTGTGTGATGAAGATGGAGCATAGCCAGACTATATGATTTATTAGGGATAACTTCCTTTATCCATAGTATTTTGAGAAGACATGATTGCTTTATTAGTATGCTTGAAGTATTATTGTTTTTATGTGAATATTAAACTTTTCTTTTGAATCTTATGGATCTGAACATTCATGCAACAATGAAGAAAATTACATGGATAAATATGTTAGGTACCATTCCACGTCAAAATTCTTTTTTACCGTTTACCTACTCGAGGACGACCAGGAATTAAGCTTGGGGATGCTTGATACGTCTCCAACGTATCTATAATTTTCTATTGTTCCATGCTATTATATTATCTGTTTTGGATGTTTTATATGCATTAATATGCTATTTTATATTAATTTTGGGAGTAACCTATTAACCTAGAGCCCGGTGCTGGTTTCTGTATTTTCCTTGTTTTTGAGCTTCGCAGAAAAGGAATACTAAACAGAGACCAAACGGAATAAAACTTCACGGTAATTTTTCTTGGACCAGGAGACTTGGAGTTCAAGTCAGAAGAGCCACGAGGTAGCGACAAGGGAGGAGGGCACGCCCAGGGGGGTAGGGTGAGCCCCCCTACCTTGTGGGTCCCTCGTGACCCTCCTGGCCTAGTTATGCCTCTTATATATTCACATATATTCTCAATCCACCAGAAGCATCCACGAAAACACTTTTCCACCGCCGCAATCTTTTGTTCACGTGAGATCCCATCTTGGGGCCTTTTCCGGCATCCTGTCGGAGGGGGTTCGATCATGAAGGGCAACTACATAAACTCTATTTCCCTTCCGATGAAGCATGAGTAGTCCACCTCAGACCTACGGGTCCATAGCTAGTAGCTAGATAGCTTCTTCTCTCTCTCTGATTCTCAATGCCATGTTCTCCTCGATGTTCTTAGAGATCTATCCGATGTAATACTCTTTTGCGGTGTGTTTGTCGAGATCCGATGAATTGTGGATTTATGATCAGCTAACCTATGAATATTATTTGACTCTCCGATGAATATTATTTGTGAATTTATGATCAGGTGAAATTGTTGTAGACACTGTATGTGTGAGAGTTTGAGCCATAACCTAGTAGGAAACCTTAATGAGATTTAGGAGCAAATTTTGAACGACGATGCTTATCAAGAATGTAGCACGTTGAGATGAATACCCAGAAGTATGCAACTTGGGGTTTGTTATCGGTGAGAAGATTGTATGATGTCTTGCCGAGTAGCTTGTGAAAATATAGATGATTCGTTGCATGGCAAGTTGACTCAACCGCTTCCGCCCAAAAGTGTTTTAGCGTCTTGTACTCATCAAGCATCGTTCTCGCCATTTCAATCAACGTCCGATTCTTCCTCTCGACAACTCCATTTTGTTGCGGCATGTACGTAGCCGAGAACTAATGTGAAATACCTTCTTCATCAAGAAAGGCGTCCATATTAGGATTCTTGAACTCCATTCCATTGTCGCTGCAAATCTTCTTGATCTTCACTTCAAATTGATTTTGGGCCTTCCTAGCGAAGTTCTTGAAGATCTTTTGGACCTGCAATTTATCATCAAGAAAGAACACCCACGTAAATCTTGAAAAATCATCAACAATGACCAATCCGAATGAGTTGCCACCGAGACTCTTGTAGGTGTTGGGACCGAAAAGATCCATGTGAAGTAGCTCAAGTGGTCTTCTCGTGGTCATGATCTTCTTCACGGGATGACTTCCTCCAACTTGTTTTCCTGCTTGGCAAGCACTACAAAGTATATCCTTGTCAAATATAACATCTTTAAAACCAAGGATATGATCACCATTTAATAAGCTTGTCAAGATTTCGCATGCCCACATGACCTAACTGTCTATGCCACAACTAGCCTTTAGAAGATTTAGCAATTAAGCAAGTTCTAGATTGAGCCTTTTTAGTGAAATCAACAATGTATAAATCACCTCTACGTATGCCGGTAAAGATCATATTATGATTATCTCTTCGAAAAACTTGGGAATCTACTTTAGTAAATAGGACATTAAAACCGAAATCGGCTAGTCTAGATACAAAAAGTAAATTATAACCAAGAGATTCAACGAGCTTAACATTTTGTATGGAGCTATTATGTGAGATGGCCACCTTACCCTTTGAGTTATCACCAAATGTGACATACTTTCGAGGGCCATCATTTTCAGCAAGCTCACGAAACATATCCTTGTCTCCGGTCATGTGATCAGTACATCCACTATTAATAACCCATTCCTTTCCTCGAGCCATGTAGCCGTGAAGGTTAGCCATAAGATCAAAGTGTATCATAGACTCATCGAGATCATAGTCACTATCATCATCCTCATCATAGTATCCATGTTCAACATCATCTCGTGGTTGATCATTTCCTAGAGAGAGTGATTCATTAGTTTTGTGATCATGACAATGTGCATCTTTATGAATTCTAATGACTTCGGAAATGATGTTGCTAATGATTCCAACATCTCTTTTGGCACGCATAAGGTCACGAAGCTCAAATAGACAATCACCAAACTTAGGATCATTAGGACTCATCTTATTTAAAGCAATGGACTTGTGAAGAATCTCATCTAAGTTTTTCAAGGAATAGTTTGGAAATCGTTCCTCAAGAAATATCCATATAGTATAAGCACATTCAAGAGTTGGCAAGCAAGCAAACAAATTTCTAGGTAATCCTCTAGTGATAGGATTGGCAGTTCTAAGATTGCGAATCATGTCAAGAGACTCATCGGGGGTAGGATGCAAGGGGTTAACACGGGGCGTGCAAGGGGTAGTAATGGACTTGTTCAAGCATCTCATTTTTCCAAGCGTCTTATTGAGCTCACATGTCCAGGTACTCCATTGTACCACTTGATTCACCAAAGTATTTAGAACATAAGCATACTTCTCCTCCGGGTGATACCATGTTTTCAGGACGTGTTTCACTTACTATGGTTTCAGTACCACCTGGCTCATTCATTTGTTAAATTGGCTTTTGAAACTTTATATCTCCACATAGCCAAATTCATATCTCCAAGTCACCGGCCTGCACTTCCTGTTCAATTGCCAAGTTGGGATCAACTCTTGGTTGTTGTGACATAATAGTGATGCGCATGTGATCAAACATATTGTTTCCTTCAAAGGCCAGGTCCCATGCCATGACACTCCGGAAGATATACTCCTTGCACTTGGCACACCATCTTCGTTTGGAAGCACTAAAGTTGTTTGCAATCATATGACCACATAAAATATTTACAGAAATTCGGTGGCGTGTGACGACTTGATTCTCGTGTTTCATGGGACAGTGAAGTCTTCATCCTCCACATGTCAGCTGAACCCGCAAAGTGATATCAGGGCTTATTGCCGCAAGCTCCATTGCTGTGACCGGTGAGTTAGCCCATTATGTGCTCTCTTATCATATTGTCTACCATGCCGTATGTCCCCTTATACAATGATGTTCCCTTGGGACCCAACATTTTGAGCTGGAGATAGGCGTATTGAGGACATCACCACGAACTTGGCATAGCATGAGCGTCCCAATATCACATGGAAGAAGCTTGGCAAATCTGTGGCCTTGAAGCACAAGGTTTTAGTCCTATTTGTTATCAAGGGTGCTTAAGATGAACAGTAGTTCGACAAGCCCATTGTGCGGAGATGATTCTGTGGACGGTGTATGGCGTCCACATCAACTGCGCGGTGTCTGTGGTGACTTCCTTAATCTCAACTTATGTTAGCCTAGTCTCTTGGAGGTGCTCATAAGGTCAGGGTTTGTGTATCCTTAGGGGAGAGTGTTCGAACTTGTCATGAGTGTCTGCATTTGAACCGCGTTTCTCAAAAAGAATTCCCTCAATTGACAAAATGAAAAGAGGGCAATGATGGAAACCAAACACATTCATCATTGTGACCTAGTAAGAATGGAGATCTCACATACAGAGGAAATACTTAATTTTTCCCCGATTATAAGCCCTATGAATTCTGGTTTTGCGCCCAACTTGTTTTTAGGGCGTTCAAGCTTATGGAAGAAAAAAATGGAGTTCTACCATAATCAAATAGAACTTTGTATGTTTAATGAAGTTTATTGAGAAACATATTGACTTCTAATAGTACCAAGTATTTTTTCGTTCGAACTTAAAAAGTTTGATTCCAAAAAAAAATCATGGCCTTAGAAATTGGGAAGTAGAGAGTAGTAGCTCTGAAGAGTTTTCTTTCAGATGTTAACTTAATAAGATGCTTACTTTATGTCTGCTTCGGTACACCACCCCTGAACACATCAATGGAGCAGATCTCTCCATACCTTTTTATAATAAAGTGTAGGACGGTCTTTTAAAAAAATATGCCTCCCACACAGAGCGTGATACATGGCCTATATACGTACCGCCCTGGGCCGGCCTAATTTACAATTTGTTCCCGTCTATAAAAGATTGAAAATAAGAGTGCCCAACGAGATTCGAACCTAGCACCTACACATCAGGTACAACCGCGGTAACATTTTTCGGTTACAGTTACATTTTTTTCCTTTTGGATTTTGTGCCCAATTAAGACTGCCCAATTAAATAAATCCCTTCTATAGACTATTTTCTTTTTATCTCTAGTTACAATTTTTGGTTTTTATTTTTCCTCTTTTTCTTCTGTTTTTTATTTTTCTCTTTCCCTTTCATTTAGATTTTGAAACTGCAAACTATTCTTAAATCATGAACTTTTTCCTAAATCAGTGAACTTTTCAAATTCGTGAACATTTTCTTTAGTTCATGAACTTTGTTTTCAGCTTCCTGAACTGTTTTTCAAATCCACGAACTCTTTTCAAGTTTTATGAACTTTTTCTTAAACCCACAGTTTTTTATAACAAAGTTCATGAACATTTTTTTTCAAAATAGGTGTTTTTTTTTCAAATTCACAAACCCTTGGGAGGGCCCAATATGCGCCCGACAGAAGCGATGCAGCCGCCTAGTTGGGCCAAGGCCTAAGCATTTTTTTCCTCTCCTATTTTTTCGCCTTTCTTTTCTATTTTCCTTCATTCATTATTCCTATTTTGAACATTATGATGATTTTTGAAAATTGTTCAAAAAACTAAAATATTCATTGGAATACAAAAAATGTTCTTGTTTTCAAATATTGTTTATAGTTTTATAGAATGTTCTGGAATTTAATTTTTTTTGCCTATTTTTCATTTTTTTGTTCACACATTTAAGAAATATTTGCATGTCAAAATATTTGATAAATTTTAAATAAATTACATGGTTCGTAATTTGAGCTTAACACCATTTTTTTCAGAAAATTTGTTAACAATTTAGGAAAAGGTGTTCAAGTTTGTAAAATTTTCATGCACAATTTGAAATTGCAAAATTGTTGACAAAATTTCAGAAATGATTAGGATATAAGAAAATGTTCATGTTCATTTATAATGACAGAAATTGCAAATAACAAAAGCATTCGGATTATGAAAAACTACATGCTCATGGATGCACTCGTGTGGCCTAGTCTAGAACACTCGTCTGAACTAGTAGTTTTTTGGACTATGGATAAGTGACCTCAACTTCTTGCAGCAGCCTGGCATGGATAAATGAGGCATTCATGTCAGGTTTGAACAAATTCCGACAATGTATGCAAGTTGCCTCATGTCCGGTCATTTACCGAGAAAACTCGAGAAAATGCAAAATTTGTCAAAAAGGACTTGGCATAATGCCTAGAATTGATCATCCAAGACCACAAAAAATAAGGGTCATTTCAAGGATGTCGAGAAACAACGTGCTCGCACACAGAACCTTCTTGCCTACCTGGACACCCTCCGTTGAACATGGTCTAGTATTGGACATTCTTAAAATGACCCCAAGTTTTGCAAGAAGGAAGGAATGCCCATGGTAGACAACCATGCTAGATTTTAATGATTTCTAACACCGTATGCAAGTTGCAACACGTCTGACCATTTATCAACCTTTTTTGACCGAGGGAACTCTAGAAAATGCAAAATTTGTCTAAAACAAAAATTACTTGCCATGGTGCCTTGAATTGGTCATACAAAGGCAAT
>NC_057803.1:725369445-725381417 GCF_018294505.1 Triticum aestivum | reverse complement strand
AGGTTATTAGGTAACAATGTAATCTCAGACGGAGCTTTTTGGCCTAACCGAACACCTTCCACTGAACATAGTGTGTTTTTTGACATTCATGAAATGACCTGGACTTTTTCCATCACGTGGCATTGCCCCTCGTAGGCATCCATGCCATCTTTGAAATGAAAAATATTTAAAATCATAATATAAATAGGTATCTGATTTTCCTTGTTTTTGCACGCGACAATGCACCAACACAGTCAAGCGGCCACCTATGAAAAAAGTATTTAATCCATGAACTTTTTATAAATTCGATGAAATATTTTCAATTTCCCAATTTTTTTGTCAATTTCATAAACTTTTTTCAAATCGATAAACTTTTTCTATTTAGTGAATTTTTTTTGTCCTTGGAACTAGGGTGGGCATAAAAACCGAGAAACCGAAGATGGAAACGGAAAAGAGCAAAATTTTATTTTTTGTGTTGGTTTTGGAAAATTTCTACCACATGTAGCGCGACTACAGCGTGTGTGACAGAGACGTCAATTTTATGAGCCAAGCTGATCACTTGCAAAACCACGACCCACGAACACACGATCCCACGCCCACGCAGCCTCCTCGCCCTCCCGCACCCCGTCGCTCCCGATCCCGTCTCTCTCCCGGCTTCTGAGAAAAATGTCTCCTGCTGTCGCCTCCTCATCCGCCCCGCGGTCGCTGTCCAGGCAGTCGGCGCTGGGATCCAGTCCCATGAAGAAATTCTCCACTCCTCCCTCTTATCTGTACCACTCTAGATCGCGTCCAACCATCGGCGAGCTTGGCGGCGGCGCAGAAGGAGAGCGCCGGTACGTCGGCGCTAGAGGACGTACTGGGCCTGGGGACTGGGGTGGTGTGCAGGTGCAGCCGTACGACTCGGCCATTGCGGATGCGCTGGCCGCCGGGAACGTCAGTCCACCGTTGGGGACGCCGAGCTTGGCGGCGGCACGGAAGGTGAGCGCCGGTACTTCAGCGCTAGAGGACTTACTGGCCCTGGGGGTGGTGTGCAGGTGCAGCGGTACGACTCGGCCATGGCGGATGTGCTGGCTGCCGGGAACGCCAGTATGCCACCGTTGCGGACGCCGTTATGAAGGGGTTCTCGGTGCGACGGAAGGTCCGCGCCGAGTGGTGCGGCGACGACTGCCGGGCTTCTAGAGGGCGCCGCGGGTATGACAGCGGGTGCCGGATGATCACACGTGCTTCTGCTCCGGCGGACAGGCTAGCAGGTCATGTCCTACTACTACTTTAGGTTCAGGTACCCTTGATTGATCTAAGTGGTAATTGGTTGGTCAACGATGTTTGATTGATCTAATCAACCTTCAACGCATGTACCCAGGGCCAGGATCATCATGGCGCCTGCACAGGGTGGTATCATTGCAGCGCAGCCGACGCATCCTCCACTCCACCCGCCGCCGGTGAGGACTCTGAGGATGGCTACCGATGACGGTTTGCGCTTCCCTTGTCGTTCCTCCCGTGACCTCTTCTTGTTTCTCATCGGCGCTCCTCATTCTCTGATTACAAGGTCTCTTTTTCATCATACAAGCAAGGACTCATCGATCAGAACTGGTACATGCGTGCCGCGTGCGGCATGCCATTGGAGAATAGTGAAAGCAAGCAATGGATGAAGAATCACTGGCACCGGCCTATGTGGCAGCATTACCAGATGCGTACGCAGTTCGTGCGGTGGGACCCATCGTTGCTTCGACGTTGATTCAGTGGGAATCACCAGTTCACCGCCGCCGCTGTTGTAGGCGTGTAGAAATAGCTTGTGTTTTTCCTGTTCTCCTCATTGGCGTTCTCGTCCCGTCCTCTCGACTCATGCAGATTCCGAACATGGCGGTGTTTTTTTGTTTGTTCATATGCAGGTTCTCTCCTAGATTTGGTGATTAGCAACACTATCTGCTTACAATTTTGTAGATTTCCTTTTACCCTTAGTTTGTGCTCCCTCCGATCCATAATAGGGTTAAAACGAAATCCAGAAAACTGTAATGCTAAGTAGTATAGTCCCTTAAGGCCTAAGATACAAGTTAAAAAGTAGTATAGGATATGGGAGCAAAAGTTTCTGTGAAAAACTTTTAAAACCTGAGATGGAAGTATATTTTGTAGGCTTGTAGTGCATGTTCACCTGTACGAGCTAGAACTTCCTTTGTGTTTGTGGGAGTGTTAGAGCATCTCCAGCCGTTCGGCCCCCGAGGGCGCCGAAAAAGAGCCCCCTGGGGACGAGCCGGCGCTAGATTGGCCCGTGGGGGCGATCTAGCTCCCAGTCGTCGGCCCATGGGTTGCCTCCGGTTCGGCGATGTTGCGCACAAAATATATGCAAACTCGGCGACTTTTGCACGAACTCGGCGAAACTTACTTGAAATTTGTAAAAAAACTTAAAACATGCATGAACAAACTTAAAAATGAACTAAAACGCCTAGCCACTGCCGCCGTCGTCGCCGCCATCGTCTACATGCCGAGAAGCCTGTAGAAGCGGGTGTAGTCACCGTCGTCGTCGTCGTCGTCGCGCGCCTCGCCCGCGGCGTCCCTGCTGCACCCCTCGCCCGGGTCGCCGACAGCGCATGACGGCCCGGCCTCGACCTCGTCGTCGCTGTCGATGACGATAACGCCACCCTCCTTGGCGCGTCGACGCTCCTCGGCGCGGCGACGACGGGCCTCGGCGCGGTTGCGTGCCTGGGTCTCCAGGTACGCCCGATGCTGGCGGCGCACCTGCTCGCGGACGTAGTCCTCCCTCGCCCATTTGAGGGCCGACTCGTCGTCGGGGGCCACCATGCCGGCATGCTCCGGCTTCACGGGGGGCTTGTCCGGCTCGGGCTTTGGCCATACAAGGCGAAGGAAGCGCCTCATCAGTGCCGTCGCAGGTGACGGCTCATTGATGACGAGGGCGCCGCTCCGCGCGCGACGCCCGAGCGGTGTCTCCTCCGGCTCGGGCTTGACGGGGCGGATGGCCGGCGAGCCGGAGCCCGACGAGGAGGACGACCCCGGCTTCATTTGCCGCGGTATCCAGGAACTACCGCGGCGGCGAGAGAAGGAGGGGCGCATCGGGTACTCCAGCCGCGGCACATTGCCGGTCTCGATGTGGTCGAGGACGGCGTCGAGTGTGCGGCCAGGGACACCCCACCACTCGCGCCGTCCTTCGGAGTTGAGGCGGCCGCGCGGGATGACGCCATTGACGGAGGCGATCTACTCCTCGCGGCGGCGCTCGAAGTACAGCGTCCACGGCGTTTCGCTGTCGGGCGCGTACCTCGGCTCGTTCCGCTGCTCCCCCGTCAGTGAGGAGCGGATGCGGGCGATCTCCGCCCGCCGTGCGGCTCGTTCGGGGACGGGCGGCATTGGGACACCGGCGGCGCTCAGCCTCCACGCCCCCGGCACGCGCATGTCGGAGGGCGCCGGGTACTCGGCCTCGTACAGAAGGCGCGCCTCCGGCTCCTGGATGTGTCGGTGGCCGAAGCCGTTCGCCGCTGCGCCGTCGCCTGGGTATCTCTCGGCCATTTCACTCGTCGGCGGTAGAAGGCAGTGGTGGGAGAGCTCGCCGGCGGGAAGAAGTCTTTCGCGGGAGGGGGAGGGGGGAGAGTGTGGCGCTCACCGGCGGGGAGGGGCGCCTTTTATAGCCAAAGCGGGGGTGGCGGTGGGCGGCATGCGGGCGGACGCGTGGCGCATGCGAGCAGACGCGCGTCGGCGGCGTCTTCACTGCGCCGCCCGTGAGGCATCAATAGAGGCTGACCGGCGCGGCAGCGCCGCAGCGCGGCAGCCTTGGCATTGATTCCCGCGGGAACCGAGGCGATGAGGTCGATGAAGCGGCCGCCTCGCTGACTCGGTGGGCCCGCGGCTGCTTCGCGCCAAAACGCTCGCCCCGGCGCCCCCGAGCGCCCCCGGCGCGCCGGGTTCGGCCTGGGTCCGCCGGCGCTGATTTGTGCCCAAGTCGGCGAAAAACAGGCTCCTGGGGGTGCGACTAGGCGGTTTTTTAGGCGCCCGCGGAAAAAAATCGCCTGAGGAGGCCGTTCTGGGGCGCGGCTGGAGATGCTCTTAGCCTGCCATTATCAGTTGAGTATAGGGTCTGACTAGCGTTTTGGTCTTTCATTTATTTTTTACAGCCTCAAGTAAAATGTTTGAATTCTTATATCCACCACATCACTAAAATTTTGTTGGATTATGATTGAATGTTAAGTCGAAAGAGGGATCAACCTTCAGTGTTGTCTCGTCATGCTGTTGAGTTCCTACGTTGCACGGATACTTGGATATGTATCGGATATGCGACACGGGGATACATCCGATACGTCAATTTTCTAAAAACATGGATACGGTGATACGTTTATATATAGATATTACATATATTAATTATTAAAAATATTGAAGACAAAATAGAGCTTCTAGGTCAAAGCATGCATCAATAGGATTATTCCCTTTGTTTTCTTGCACTTAGTCCTCTTTCATTAATTAGCAGTGCGATTTTTCCGGGTTAGTTGTTCCAATCAGTGCATCGACTCTATCCTGCTCACCTTTCAATTGAACAATAACATTGACAGTCATGTTTTGGCATGAACTCACACCCATCACTAGTAGAAAAGGGGGCAAAGGTCTAGGCCGGGTCAGCCCATTAGTCCCGGTTCAGTCAAGAACCGGGACCCATGGGGGCATTGGACCCGGTTTGTGACCCCTGGGGGCCGGCCGGGCCACGTTGGCCATTGGTCCCGGTTCGTCTGGACCTTTTGGTCCCGGCTGGTGGGACGAACCGGGACCAATGGGCCTCGCTCCTGGCCCACCACCATTGGTCCCTGTTGGCGGCTCGAACCGGGACCAAAGGCTGCCCTTTAGTCCCGGTTCATGCCACCAACCGGGACCAATGAGGTGCCTATATATACCCCCTTGCGTAAGAGCAGAGCACACTGCTCTATTTTTTCTGGCAGCCGAGGGGGAGAGGGCTTGGTGGTGCTCTAGCTCACCTCCTACGCACACAAGGTATTCGATGGAATGCCCGAGCCACACTACTTAAGCTTTCTCCTCTCCAAGCTCGACCTCCAAGCTCCATTTTTCTCAATATTTGTTTAGGTTTAGCGGTCCGTCACGCCCCGTCCCCGTCTTCACCGCCGTCGATCACCCGCGCCGATCTCATCGCCAGCACCACCGTGGTGAGCCTCTTGTTCTTATCTTCTTTCTGAAAGGAAAAATATTCTTACTTGTATGTTTAGATAGATACTTGTATTATTTTCTTAGTTTATTATGGCATCTTATATAGTGCGATGGTTTTGGTATCCGCCCCCGTCGGCCCTCGTCCTGTCTATGATTCGGATGTGGTATATGTTATCTTTTCATAACTATTGGTTCATTTATTGTTTATGAAAATTATGCCGACCAACGTGACATAGATTTTATTTATCTAGGAGGTTGTTGAACCGGAAATTCCAACCGACCCTATTGTTGAGAGGTTAAATTTAGTTGAAGAAGAAAATAATTTCTTGAAGGAAAAAATAAGAAAAATTGAGGAGGAGAAGATGATATTGGAGTTGCATGTTGCGGATGTCGTCGATGATCACAAGATCAAGATGGATGCTATGCGCTTGAAGATTAGAAAGATTAGAAAATATGCCATTCATACCGAGGCTTGGTATCATTATGCCGTTGGATTTTATCACGGAGCATGTCTTGACGGCTCCTGCTAGCTACCCCGTGGATTTTATCACGGAGGCTTAAAATTGCCACCTTATGACGCAATGGCAGAACTTAAAAGTCAAGGCGGCTGTCGGCCAAGTTCGACCTTCTGAACCCGGCGCAACTTTTCACTGTCGTCCGATTCCAGAAGGATATGCTAGGGTGACGGTGGACGAAATAACGGAGGGATTTGAGGACCTCCAGCTTGACCACCATACCGGTGAAGGGGAGACTCGGCTGGGTTTTGCTCTGAAGACTCCATGCCTATGACGGAAGGAGTTCATCAAGCTTCCGAACTGGACGCCTCCTCCTCCTCCTCCGGCGAGTCAGGGCACTCCGCCTCCTCCACCGCCTCCTCCTCCGGCGAGTGACGATCAGGGCACTCGGCCTCCTTCTCCGACGCGTGGCGGCACTCCGCCTCCTTCTCCGTCTGCGCCGGCGTGCCCGCGCAGCCAGCAGCCTCCACCTTCTCCGCCTCGCCAGCAAGGGCGGAAGATATCCGCCGCCGCCCCGGCTGCTCCGGCGCGTCGTAGTCCTTCTCCTCCGCCTCGTAAGCAAGCACGAAAGAAGACAGATGCCGCAGCCGCTCCGTCTGCTCCAGCATCTAGCAGTACAACCAGCAGAGGCGGGAGGCAATACAGATACGTTCCTTCTCTCAAGCCTCTAGAGAAGTTACCGTACGAGAGGACCGAGGAGGAAAACGCGAAGATCATGCAGACCGAAGTGAACGACTTCTTTGAAGGGGTGAAAGCAAAGAGACATCCACCTCCGGAGGAGAAGGTAGATCCAGTGAAAGCAAAGCGCATTATAGATGCCCTGAGGAAACCACCAAAGTCTCCGCCGAAAAATAACTATGAGCGCATTACTACAAAGACAAATCTCGAAGCTAACCGGTCGGGAAGTACTGTCAGTGATAAAAGGTTAAAAGAATGAGCAACTGGGAAAAAAATTGCCCAGCTCGGCGAACAAGCAATGCAATCGTGCCCCCCGGTCAATGTGTCTAGCGACATCGTCGCTAATGCTCCGGGGACGGTGTTCGGTTATAACAATCTTGGAGATTACCTGCCTGATGATGTACATTTTGATTTCTTGGAGGTGGACGAACACAGATACGAGTACGGGAAGCCTCTCGTCAAAGATGAAAAATCTCTAACAACGATGATGCGAAGATTCCATAATTGGTACATGAAAACCTGCAGAGAGTCTGAGGGGACGAATGCTTTGTATCTGAATATTAAAGAGGAGCACGACCTTGTTGGAACTGATCTGTTGACTATTCCATTTGAGGAGTTCTTCGAGTTCTTCAATCAAAAGGCCCTTGATAAATTAACGGTCTTTTGCTACTGTCTGTAAGTACTATTTCTATCATTAAGTCTCTATATATAGCTCGGCTCTTTCATTTGCATGTATTTATAATTAATTATCCTCACTATATTATGCAGATTGAAGATCGTCGAGTGTAAAAAACAAGAAATGTATGATATTGGGTTCATTAACATAAATATCATAGATGAAATTCAGGTTACAAAGCACACCGAAGAGGCCGAGGCCAATCAAAAATCCAAACAAAGATTTAATACTCTTTCCTTACAACTTTCAGTGAGTGTTACTGTCGTGTGCATATTGGGTTTCCCTTATTACTCGAGCGAGGTTATAGTAATGTAATTGATGAGTTATGCATGCATGCGCAGATTCCACTATGTTCTTCTGGAGATTAAGCTTGAGCAGGGAGTAGTAAACGTCTTAGACTCGAGACGAAAAAATCCCGAAACCTATACGGACATGACTAAAATGCTCAACAAGTAAGTTCAATCGATCATTATCTCACCATATTGGCAACTTTTTGTTCATTTTCTGATATCTCAAGTAATAATAATTATTTCCTTTGTCTTGCAGGGTTTGGAAACAGTTCACCGCAGAAGCTCCGGGACTGCCGAAGGAGCTGCGATATACATACCCAAAAATAAGTACTACTAACTAGCTAGTTGCGCGCATCTCCCGTTAATTCTATAGCTATACTTTCATCAATGCTATTTATAATGCTTCATTATCAGTTTGATTGACCTCTATTTCTCAGTAAAGTGCTTGTGGCAGGAAGAAGGAAATAATTTCTGTGGATACTACGTGTGCGAGTTCATCTACAACGCGACTATGAAAAATAAGCGGGGCTACTCTAAAAGACAATATGAAGTGCGTAAGCAATAATATTCACAATTTCATTTTATTACACCATCATTTCTGTTGAGTTTCATTCATATATGTATTAACCCCCTTCTTCAAATTAGACATGGCAGATGCGGGATGAACTCCTACCACAAGATTGCATGAAAGCAACTCAAGAGGAATTGGCGGGATTCTTTCTTGACCACGTCATCAATAAAGCCGGAGAATACCATGTCGAAGTTGATTTCAAATGCTAGGGGATTGTAAGAGATCTTACATATTGTATATGTATGTAGCCAGTAGCGTCGGATAGATAATACAAAAACTTGTTGTTCGACCAATCTCTCGGAGAAGGAGAGGTCGATCGATCACTTCTCTCGGTATGCATGACGAACTTCTGTACTTAATGGTTTCCTTCATTTTCTTACTAGCTAGTGTGTCGAGGGCCTCTCTATGTACAGTACGTAGCGTCGACCAAGCACGGACATAAGAGAGGACACTTCTCTCTATTAATTAGCTAGCTAACACAATATATGAAACGCCTAAATTAACCCCCCAAAACCCCCAACCCCCCCCCCTTCAAAAAACCAAGCCACTAAAATGCTGACGCGTAGATGCCTTTTGGTCCCGGCAAAGGCCCTCCTGCCTGGGCTCGGCGCACCGGCCACATGGAGGCCCATCTGTCCCGGTTCGTGTTAGAACCGGGACTAAATGGGGGAGGCATTAGTAACGATCCTTTAGTCCTGGTTCAAGAACCGGGACAAAAGGCCCTCACCAACCGGGACAAATGCCCTGTTTTCTACTCGTGCATGTTGGGTATCTTCAAAAGGTGAGCCTTTACTAATGAGGGGGTTTCACGTCGAATGAGGGGTTTCAGGTATCCAAAAAGTATCACAGAAGTATCCTAGGAGTATCAAATATTATTTTCTTTTTTTTAGATCAGAAAATTGAGGGATACTTATGGGATAAGTATCGTGTTGTACCGGGGCAGTATCCAAGTACCGGGGCAGTATCCGGTTGGATACGCGCACTTTCTGAAGTATCTGCAACATAGTTGAGTTCCAACAAGGTCTAAATCCCTTCCCCCGTATGTCGATTGCATTCTTACTGATGTTTTCCCTTAGTGTCATTGTTTATTTGGTGTCTTTTTTGAACAAAATTACTTTATGATGTTCATCCTGCTAAGCTGCAGGGGAAATAGTACTTCGAGTATCTGTAATTTTGAATGATGGTCAATCAATCAGTCATGGATAAGATGGCATAGTAAGTTTGTTTGCATTTCATATGGTAGTGACAGAGGCTCTTTTGCACCAATCAATCAGTGAGAGAACAAATAGCTTAAGGTTGTTGTACACAATGCAATGTAACTAGAATAGTCTTTATCTTTTAATCACTTTCCCATTTATATTTCTTCTAGAATTCAAATTTTACTTTGTGATTTATCAGCTTTTTTTGCGGGGTGGCTTTTTGTTAGATGATACATGCTTCTAAATACAATCCAGACCAGGCTCAAAAATCAGGATACATGCCAGCTGCAAAGCAAATATATTAAAGTTGCTCAGGTGGATCTATTTTGGTTCAACCTGCTCAGGTGGATCTAATCAAGACAACTTATTGACAGTCTTCCATTTCAACTGCAGCAATGTGGGGTGGCGCATGTGGAGTATGAGGTACCAGGTACCGAGGTAGAAGAGAAGATGGAGAAGGTGAACCTTCCGGCCTTACATTGAGTGTTGAATGTGGGGTATATGAAATGAGGACATTACTGTTTCTGATTGCATCTTAATCTAAAGACGAATTTCTATGACGCTTGCATTCATGAATTGAAGAAACTCCTGTCGAACACCTTTGATGGTTGCAATTATCATACAAACATCATTCCAAAAGTAGCAACACATGTTTTATTCTTAGAAAAGAAACATATTTATGCCATCTAAAAACGTATTTTTATTCCGTGGCAATGCACGGACATCCAACTAGTATTCTATACATGTCATCCTTTTTGCACTTGTTCCTTCGGTTTTTATTTTTTTTCCCTTGGTTTCTTTTTTGGTTTTCATTGTTTCTTTATTTTTATTTTCTTTGTACACTTTTTCCTATACGTCAAGAATATTTCTGTAATACATGTTTAAATTTTTTGGGTATTTGTTTTAACATTTTAAAAAAAGATCAACATTTTTCTATACACATATTAAGATTTTAAGATGTTTGATTAACATTTTTAAAAATATATTAATATTTTTATAATACATAATCAACATTTTTCTATACACATTTATTATTTTTCAAATGCTTGATTACGACATCTCCAAGGCGGACTCGCAAACCTTACTCAACCGCCCGGACCAAGAAAGTCATCCAACGCCGACCTGTATCGGTCCGCGGGGTGGTCCCGACGCAATTTCTCCCGCAAATTGGAGACATAAAATGTGGGATGTTTGTGGGAGTCCGGACACCCGAAACGTACGACTCCGACACTCTCAAACCACCCAATCTCCCCTCCTGGTCACATTTCCTTCCACTCCGCCCCTCTTCCCCTTGATTTGCATCCGCACCCTCCCCCTCCGCCACCGCTGCTATTCGTCTCCGGCCGCCCGCTCGTTGGAGCTTTTCCACCCTGGAGTCATTTGTACCCAGGTACACTCCGCCCATGTTGACAACCTCCACATGGGACACCACACCCGATAGCAATTCGGCCAAATGCCATTGAGCTTATTTTCAAATGCTCCGTTTTTTTAGAGTTTGAAGGATGATGAGCTACTCGCCGATGGAGGATGATTTGTTGTGTGATGTGTGGTTGGGCATCCGTGGATTTCATAGGCAGGGCAGAGGGGAGCCCTTCCGGGAGCAAGTTCATGAAAAGTTTCACGCACAAAAGCACATTGCACCCTACGACATGTGCATCATTCAACCACGCGGCCAGGTCAGTGTCATTCAGTTTTGCAACTTGGTTAGTCAGCTCGAGGCAAGGTGGCCATTGCACGCGGACATGAAGGAGACGGTAAGTTTTTCTTCTTGTTGCTTAACTTGTTTATTGATTCATTCACCCGATGTTGCTCTACACATCATATGCATCCCGCACGCGCCGTCGTGGTGTACCACAGGACGGAGGAACAATCATTTATGTGCACACACTGTTGGATGAAGCTGAAGGGAGAGTTCGTGTGGAATGACATGATCCGTTCATGAAAAACTTGCTGGGCATCTAGAATCTAGTCGAACTAGAGACATTGGTGTATTTGACTTAATTTGCATGCTATGTATGGATGATTTGTGCTATTTTCTATCTAAACTTTCATGAATATCGGCCGCTTTCCATGAATTTTGTTCGGATAATTAAAATGCGGTTTGAAATGTATGCAGCTAGTGCTGGATGGCGTCCTCCCGCATCGAATGCTAGATTAACATTTTCAAATGCTTGATTATAATTTTCAAATACTGTTTTAACATATTTTCAAATGCTTTATTACTATTTTTTAATACATGATCAACCTTTTGCATACACATTCAAAAAATTGTAAATGCTTGGTTAACGTCTTTTTTGAAATGTTTAATTTTAAGTGTTTTCAGAAATATTTTTATTTGAAATATTTGGAAGTATAAACAAATTTATGAAAGGAATAGAAGAAAACAAAAAACGTAAAAAAGAACAAAAAAAAACGAGACTACGGCCTCGCGCGCGCCTGGGCCGGCCCATTAACCCAGGCGCCTGAGGCGAGAGCACAGTAGGCCTCGCTGTAAGCGAGACGTAGAGCTGCGCCTGACCCAGCAGCCGCCGCAGACCAGACCAGAAGCTTCCCCGGAGCGGAAGCGAGACCAGCGAACGCCCTGCCGCCGGGGACGACGCCGGAGACTTCGGCCAGCCAACGCGCGCCCCGCCGTCGCCTTCGATCTCCACCGCCCGCCCCTTCTGCAAGGCCTGCGCTCTCTCCCCTACACCTTCCTGTAAACCCTAGGTAGCTTCATTTCTCTTTATCTGTCAATTTTTCTTTCACGCATGTGTCCTTTGTTCAGCGCCTTTGCCTGCGTGAATATTTTACAGTTGGCAGAGTCAATTAGATTCACACAAGAGTTGGGCGCCAGATAATTTGATTCTGGCAGTAAAAAATAAAATCCGCACAAATGTATGTGTATGGAATGTATTTTGGTATGCTTTT
>NC_057803.1:725360296-725369362 GCF_018294505.1 Triticum aestivum | reverse complement strand
CAGCAGTATTTTGGTATGCTAGCGTACGTTGTTGTATATATTGAGCATTGTTGTCACTAGACTAGAGTACGCACCTTTGTCCATTTCATTTGCTAGTGTTCTGAATCTGATCTCGTGAAGAAGGCTTGGCTGCAACAGGGAGGAGGCACCGGTCAAAACAAGTCCCTATTTCCTGAATGTTATCGTGCTATATTGCCTTGAACATCAGAATCAACTCATGAGTTGAATTGTCGGTGTTTGTATTTTTGTGTTACATTTGTATTCTCAACAGTTAGTTTCCTGAAATTACGGCTTATTTTCCCCTGAATTCAAGAACAATTATGTGGAATTCACCTAAAAAAATACGCATTTGTACAAGAGCATAACAAGTCTTGACACAAAGCATATATTTGACATGTAAAATAGAATATCACGGTTCTAGCTGGGTGTCCATCATTTTTCTTTTATTCATTTCTTGGTGGTCATCTTTCTAATTCTCTTCTTTCAATTTGTTGTGTTTTGCAGAGATTTTGCGATCATGCAAAGCCCTAGCACACTGTGTGTCGCCTCTGCATCCACCCAACCTGTTGAGCATGGTTGGGCATACCTCCCGGTTGACCTGCTCGAATCCATTATTGCTCTGTCAGGATCCTTCCGTGACCTTCTTGCCTTCGCCGCGACCTGCCGCTCTTGGCGTGCTGCATTCTCCTCATACCCATCCAAATCTTCCTTCTGTGCCAAATTCCCACCTCTCCTTGCCCAATTCAATGTTCGTGTTCAAGGTCCTGATCTTCCTTCTAACAATGGTCGTCACGAGCTGTACACATGTAAGGTCATTGATCCGATGAACAAGAACGTCGCCCTTCGCTGCCAGATTCCTCTAGAAATTTATCAGGATACACATTTCATTGGAACTTCCTATGGTCAACTAATTTGCTATTGTGTTGGATATTGTCTTCTTGTGGATGTGTTCAGTGGTGCTGAGGTTTCAGCTCCACGTCTCCCATTCAATCACAATTTCGACGGGCGCTACTTCAGCGGCACTCTTACAGCTCCCCTTGCATCACCCAACTCACACCTCCTTGTCTGCACCGTAAACTCCCTGTTTGATTGGTCAGTTGGAAGTAAATCTTGGTCTAAGCTGCAGCTTCCTAATGCATGTATAATACAGATTGTGGAATTCAAAGGTCAGTTCATTGCCATGGATGATTGTTGTAACATCTACACTTTGCAGCTGTCCCCACAGCTTGGTCTGCAGAAGGTAACAACTGAATTGGCGGAATATTCACTCGCACATGTGGATTCGTGGCTAGTGGTCTGTGGTGACATGCTTCTCATGGTCAGGGTGCATCCATACTTGTCAGTCGTAAAATGTATACCCTACCACCTTGACATTTCAACCAACCCTGCAAAATGGGTGGAGGTAAAGCAGCTGGATGATTGGGCACTCTTTGTTGGGGGTGATGTGAGGAGCCAGCCATTTTCTTGCACGAGCCCTGAAAGATGGGGAGGGAGCAGCAAGCGGTTGTACTATGCAGGCCGCCACTCTTTTGTCTTACATGGATTGGGTGACGAGCTAGATCCATCTTCCGGTTATGAGTACAAAAGGAACTCGTTCAGCGAGCTACAGCCCCTCTGGGTGTACCCAAGCATGTTCTACTCGGACATCCAGTGATCATCTCGTGCCACTGCAGGTTGCTGCTCTACGAGCTCCTGACGTAATTTTCCCCTCGCAACACAGAGCAGGGAATTTTGCAACTTGGGCGGTACCATTGTAGCATTAGTCACTTCAGAGCTTGGTGGGAATAGTGCTGAAGCTTGTGCACTCAGTTTGGTAACCCAGTATGTAGAACCTGGTATTAATGTTCAGAGCTTGTTAGAAGTTGTCGCGCTTCCAGTTTATTGTTAATTGAACTATGTTGTTTAATTATGCACTTTATGATGTGTAGTACTTTGAAGTACCTGTTGCTTGTCTCTGCTCATACGACTGATAAGTTTGAAGCTTCTAGACTGCATTTGCTTAATTTCGCCCTACGTATTTCATGTCCTTGTATTTTTTTTTTTTTGCTGAAACAGAAGTACGATGGTAAAGCTGTCAATGTTGTTTGGAATGGATAATCGGATTTGCTTGTACATCAATTTACTTTTGTCAGCGGGCTAAATATACCCCTAGTAGCATCAGATTTACCTGGATGCATATGTGGTTTATTTTGACATGCTGGAGTATGGCATAATGACAATTTGATGAGAACCCTGATTTTTATCTTCAGTTCAAAGACTGGCCGGCTCTTTTTCTCATGTTAATAGAACACTGTGTTAACATATGGTGTTTGTTCTCTTCCTCCTATGAAGCACGAACAGAGTTCCTACCAAAAATTGATTTTGGCTCAAGAGCTAGGGTGATCCTGGGACCACAAAAGGAAAATTACCGGCATCTATTTTTTCTCAGATTCAGGGAACACACTGTCTGAACATATGGTGGTTCTCCTCCTCCTAGCGGACACACTGTCGCGGCCACAAAGCGACATGGATGGATCGATTTTGTAAGTACGCCTTCGCCTGTAGAAATAGAAATACGACAAACCAGCCAAGACGTCACACCACTGCCCTTAATTGACCTTCTCATCAACACATAAAATTAGTAGTATTAACTTTGCACGTTTATCTCGTGCTTGAATCATCACTGCCATTCAGAGCATCGTTTGAAGCTTTGAAAGAAGCTGACAAAGATTATGAAATCGCTCCTTCAGCTAGTGAATGGGAGATGGCCGAAGCTATTAGCCATTCTTTGGGCGCTTTCTACATAGCCACAAACAAAATCTCTGGTAGAATAGAACATATCCCACCTCTGACCTCTACGTCTATGAGGTCTGGAATGTGAAGCACGTAATGGAGAAGGAAGTCTTAAGTGAAAATGCTACCAGTGTTGCCATGGTGAGAGAGATGCATAAGAAGTGGATCGAATATTTCGAGGAGTCATACTTAAAAAGTTGTGTGCCGGTGATTTTTGATCCGAGGTACAAGTACGAGTATGTTGAGTTCCGGTTGATTGCAACCTTTGGTGGTGGCCACGAGAAATATCTTACCAAGGTGAAAGAATGCGATGAGGATCCTATTTGCCGAATATGCATCTCAATTTGAAGTCACTCTTGATGAAGGTGTTGAGTTTGCAGAGGAGGATGAGGATGTTGCTGATTGGGATAAGCATTTGAAATTGAAAAGATCCCACAACTCGAATGAGCTCCAGAGATACCTTGAAGAAGGCTTGTTTTGTCGCTGGCAGAAGTTGGACATTTTGAAGTGGTGGGAAATTCACTCTCCAAAATATCCAGTGCTTGCCGCTATACTGTGCGGCATATTGGTACTGTCCGCGTCTACAGTGCTTGTGGAGGCTGCATTCAGTAATGATGGATGGTTCAACCATCTAGCTCAGCTCCCCTGTCCTGTAATGGAGGGGTGGTGGATAGGGGGGGGGGGGGCATCACCTCAGCGGCATGTCGGCCTCCTACTCACAAGCGGAGTGCTTCAGCCCCATGTCGAGCTAGCGTTGTGCATCAGTTTTCATCGATAAGGGTAGGGATGTGGCCGTTGGGAACAAGGATGAAGATGGGAACGTGGTTGGCTGAGGGTAATGTGGCGTAGAAAGAGGAGGATAAAGCTCCACCCATTATAAAAGGTATCAAGGATTTCATTACTTTTGAGAAGATGGTCAGGCAAAGCATTTAGTAATCAGAGAAACTTCCACATAGCTTGAGGGATATACACTAGTAGAAAACAGGGCTTTGGTTGAGGCCTGGGTAAGGGCATTAATCCCGGTTAGCTCACGAACCGGGATCAAAGGGGCCATTAGTCCCGGTCCGTGCGGCTAGGGGACCGGCCGGGCCTTGGGGGCCATTGGTCCCGTTTCGTCTGACCCTTTGGCCCCGGTTCCAGACATGAACCAGGACCAATGGGCCTCGCTCCTGGCCCACAACCTTTAGTCCCGGTTGGTGGCTGGAACCGGGACCAAATGTGGTCCTTTAATCCCGGTTTTAACCATCAACCTGGAGTAAAGAGAGGCCTATATATACCACCTGCCTGTGAGTAGAGCAGTGCACTGCTCTGTTTTTTTGGCCGGTCATGCGAGAGCTTTGTGGTGCACATGAGGTGTTTGATAAAATTCCAGAACCACACTTAAGCTTTCTCCTCTCGAAGCTCCTTGTCCAAACTCCATTTTCCTCAAGATTTGTCTAGGTTTGGCGGTCCGTCCTGTCCGGTCCCCGTCCTCACCACCGTCGATCGTCCTCGCTGATCTCGTCGTCGGCACCACCGTGGTGAGCCTCTTGTTCTTATCTTTTTATAAAAGATTTTTTTTTACTTTTATGATTTAGATTGATACTTGTATAGTTTTCTTACTTTTATTATTGTTTGTTATTATAAAGTGCGATGATTTTGGTATGCGCCCCGTCGTCCCTCGTCCTGTCTATGATTCGGATGTGGTATATATTATATTTTATAATTGTTTGTTTCATTTAGTGTTTATGACAATTATGCCGACCGACGTGACATAGATGTTTTATCTAGGAGGTATGTTAACCAGGAATTCCATCCGACCCTCTTGTCAATTGGTTAAATTTAGTTGAAAAAGAAAATGATTCCTTGAAGAAAAAATTGAAAAAGAATTGAGGAGTAGATGGCATTGGAGTTGCATGTTGCGGATATAGTCGATGATCACAAGATCAAGATGGACAAAATGCGCTTGAAGATTAGAAAGATTAAAAAATATGTCATTCATACTGAGGCTTGGTATCATTATGCCGTTGGAGCAATTGTTACCTTAGTTGCGATTATGATCGCATTTGTTGTTGCATTGAAACTCGTCTGTTACAAAGGGATTTTATTTTTTTAAACTTATTTGAACTCCATAGTTTTTCTATGTTCAAAATGCACCATTCAAAGCCACATCATCAATTTTCAACCCTTTCTGACTTCATTTGTTATTTTTGACGCATTTACTGATTATTTTGAGCTATAAGACCATGAAATTGAAAGCATTTGAAATGAACTCTGAAAAGGTTGAAAGTTGGCATGGTATCATAATTTCACCCACATAGCATGTGCAAGAAAGTAGAGAGGGTTACGGCAAAAACTGGATGCACTTCGTGTACAAAACGGACAATCTTTTTCAAAGTATCATGGTTTCATCACGAAACTCGTCTGTTACAAAGGGATTTCATTTTTTTGAACTTATTTGAACTCCATAGTTTTTCTGTGTTCAAAATGTACCATTCAAAGCCACATCATCAATTTTCAACCCTTTCTAACTTCATTTGTTATTTTTCATGCATTTGCTGATTATTTGAGCTATAAGACCATGAAATTGAAAAGTATTTGAAATGAACTCTGAAAAGATTGAAAGTTGGTATAGTATCATCATTTCACCCACATAGCATGTGCAAGGAAGCAGAGAGGGTTACATAAAATAACTGGATGCACTTCGTGTACAAAACGGACAATTTCTTTCGAAGTATCAGGGTTTTATCACGAAACTCGTCTGTTACAAAGGGATTTTATTTTTTGAACTTATTTGAACTCCATAGTTTTTCTGTGTTCAAAATGCATCATTCAAAGACACATCATCAATTTTCAACCCTTTCTGGCTTCATTTGTTATTTTTAATGCATTTACTGATTATTTTGAGCTATAAGACCATGAAATTGAAAAGCATTTAAAATGAACTCTGAAAAGGTTGAAAGTTGGCATGGTATCATCATTTCACCCACATAGCATGTGCAAGAAAGTAGATAGGGTCAGCAAAAACTGAATGCATTTCGTGTACAAAACGGACAATCTCTTTTGAAGTATCATGGTTTTCATCACGAAACTCGTCTATTACAAAGCCACATCATCAATTTTCAACCCTATCATGAATAGATAAGTGACCAAATTAATAGAAGTTCATCATGACATTAAAACCAAAGTACATACATTGTTCTCATTGAACAACATATAGCTCTCCAGAGCATCTAATTAAACCATACATTGAAATTATGTAAAATATTTCAATGCAACAACAAATGTGATCATAATCGCAACCAAGGTAACAACTGATCCAACAGCATAATGATACAAGCCTCAGTATGAATGGCATATTTTCTAATCTTTATAATCTTCAACCGCATTGCATCCATCTTGATCTTGTGATCATCGACGACATCCGCAACATTCAACTCCAATATCATCTTCTCCTCCTTAATTTTTTTTATTTTTTCCATCAAGTAATTGTTTTCTTCTTCAACTAAATTTAACCTCTCGACAATAGGGTCGGTTGGAATTTCCGGTTCAACAACCTCCTAGATAAATAAAATCTATGTCATGTTGGTCGGCATAATTATCATAAACAATAAATAAACCAAATAGTTACCAAAAGATAATATATACCACATCTGAATCATAGACAGGACGAGGGTCGAGGGGGCGGATACCAAAACCATCGCACTATATAATAACAAGGAATAATAAAAGTAAGAAAATTAGACAAGTATCTATCTGAAGTAAGATTGTTTTTTCTTTCATAAGAAGATAAGAACAAGAGGCTCACCACGGTGGTGCCGGCAACGAGATCGGCGCGGGCGATCGACGGCGGTGAAGACGGGGACGGGATGTGACGGACCGCTAAACCTACACAAATCTCAGGGAAAATGGAGCTCGGAGGTCAAGTTTCGAGAGGAGAAAGATTAACTAGTGTGGCTCGGACATTTCATCGAACACCTCATGTGCATAGGAGATGAGCTAGAGCACCTAAATGCCCTCCCCTTGCCGGGTAGAAAAAACAGAGCACTGTGGAGTGCTCTGTTTTGGCGATGGGGTATATATAGGCAACTCATTTGTCCCGGTTCATGGTAGAAACCGGGACTAAAGCCCTACACTCTGTCTCGGTTCAAGCCATGAACCGGGACCAATGGTTGTGGGCTAGGAGTGAGGACCATTGGTCCCAGTTCATGCCTAGAACCGGGACAAATGGATCCAGACGAACCGGGACCAATGCCCACGAGGCCCCAGCCGCCCCCCTGGGCTCATGAACCGGGACTAATGCCCCCCATAGGTCTCGGTTCATGAAGAACCGGGACTAATGGGCTGGCCAGACCCGAACCAAAGCCCTGTTTTCTACTAGTGGACAAAGAGATTACGATTTTTTTAGTTCTTTGGATAGCTTACCACATGTGTCACGTGGTTGAAAGTACTTTTGTCTGATAAATACAAAAGTATGCCTAGAAACGTATGTATTATTTTACAACCAATTAGTGAACTTCCATATGTTTTATAAATCTTGTTTGCGTCTACATATATTGTATAAATCAATCAACTTTCGTCACCATCATGATAATTAATTTACTCATGGTTCTTTTTTCTACAAGTGTCATATTATGCATACGGAAAAATAATATAAATCTGATAGAAGGAATATGAGCCATCCAACATTTAACAGTGCGTCACATGCTTCACCAACATGACACAACAACTTTTGCAAAAAAAAGAGAAATCAGGACATATAACACACAAATAAAATTAGGACCGGTCTAGCTGGCAGCTGGGCGCTCGTTGCCGCTCGTGAGCGGCCGGCTATTTTAAGAATTTTTTTTGTCTCCCTTCCTAATTAACCATCTTAATTAAGAAAAATTTTCATCTGGTTCTTAAATGTCTGCACAACCATCCCTTTGGTGCATGTGTTTTATTATTTGGTGTATTTAATTCATAGTTTCGAAAACTAAGAAAAGCATAACTTTTAATCTGCGTGTCGGAATTAAGATCCGTTTTCACCCTTGGAATCCTCACAATGTGCTCTTCAAAACTAGATCCTGCATGGGGATGTTTCGACGAACTAGTCTTTCTGCCAACTAAACATCAATGTATGTGCAACTAGACTAGATTGCCACGCCAACTGAGCATATGTGTGTGCCAAAAAGTCCTGCCAACTAAACATCAATGTGTGTGCAACTAGACTAGATTGCCGCGCCAACTGAGCACATGTGTGTGCCAAAATGTCCTGCCAACTAAACATCAATATGTGTGCAACTAGAGTAGATTACCGCACCAACTGAGCATATGTGTGTGCAACTAGTGTCCTGCCAACTAAATATCAATGTGTGTGCAACTAGACTAAATTACAAGCCAACTGAGCATATGTGTGTGCAACTAGTCTTCCTGCCAACTAAACATCAATGCTTGTGCAACTAGACTATATTACAAGCCAACAAAACATCAAAGTGTGTGCAACTAGACTACATTACAAGGATAGGTTGCACATCGACTTTCATCGAGGCAATAGACTAGTCGCACATCAAAGTTGTCGTGGTTGCTAGGTTGCAACCTCATATGAAGGTGCAGCTCAAAACATTAGTTTTGGGAAAAAGTTGCATGATGTAGTACTAAAGTTGCACAATACAGTAATAGAGTTGCACAATATAGCATCAAAGTTGACATCAAAAAAATTTCGTCAAAACATACCCATGCGAGATCTAGTTTCAAAGATCTCGTCGCGAGGATTCCAATAGTAAAAACGGATCTAAATTCCGAAGCACGGTTTAAAAGATATGACTTTTTAAAAATTTGAAAACCCGAATAAATGGACATGCGCATCCATGGAATAATGCGGCGTCTTGTCCATGTGACCATCCGAGTAGTACATGGCACGTCACGAATAAAGACAAAATTTAGACCATACAACTACATGCATGCGTGTGTAAGACCGTCCGCTCGTTTTCTCTAATTAGTACGTATGCACTTTTTAGATTTTAGGATAAAATTAAAGTCATTACTAAAAACAACTTATGCAAGTTCTATTTGCTGATCTCTCAACGGTAAAGATGGTGAGACATTACAAGGCTTTGGTAGGTAACTCGGCAACTCCCCTTCCCCACTCGCATGCAAATCCTACCGCATAGCAATTTCCATCTCCAAGTCATAGCAGCTTGAGTTTGAGAATTGGGCAAAAGGGACATGTAGTAAACAACTAAATGTAAAGTTTACATTGGGGTGCCATGTGAAAAAAAAACCTAGCTACGAGGAAAAATAGAGCCATTAATCGATGATAGTTGCTACTCACAT
>NC_057803.1:725356311-725359996 GCF_018294505.1 Triticum aestivum | reverse complement strand
GGCCCAGCCGAGCCCCCCAAGCACCCCCAGGACCTCAAAAAAGCGCCGGCAAACCCAGTGCGTCGGGGGTCTGTTGGGGGCGCCGGCGGAAGCAACGATCAATCATATTCCCCCACGCGTCCTTTTTCTCGATGATTGTCCTGGGGGCAGGCACGACGATTGTCCTGGGGGCACCCACGGCTGGAAAACGGTACTCGCCGTCCCCCCGGCGGAAGCGTTTTGGCCCCCAGGGCGTGCTTTTTTTGGTCTGGCGATTGTCCTGGGGGCCTCCAACGGCTAGAGATGCTCTAATATGAGGGGGTGGTGGCGGCGTAGAAATATGAGCAAAATAGAAGGGTCAAGAAATATTCTATTTCGATGATAAGGAGATAACACTACACATTGGGCCTAGCACAATCAATTTAATAATGAAATAAAGAAAGAAAAACTTACTACTTGACCATGATATGGGCCGTAACCGTTCCATGGAATACATACGTGCACTCGCAATCTAGCTAGCTAGAAGAGTAGATACCTCTTGTTGAGCCATAGATCCATGCTTATATATAAGAGGGAGCATGCTGAACCTCCGTCAGGTTTTGCTTTCGTTTTCTCCACGCTGCATGCGCTAGCTGTAGGATGTATCCCCATGGGAAGCACTCCAGCTGTGCAAACACATGCATGGACGCTCCCCTCTATGAACGGGCCATGACGTAGGGCGGCTGGATACGACAAAGCAGGCAAGACGTCATACCATCGCCCTTAATTAAGCTTGTTACAACAACACAAAATTTAACCTTGACAACAGACAAAGTATTAACTCGACCGACTGATCGCAAAAAATGCCTAACTTATAGGCTACCGGCTCTCCTCCAATTACCTCGTGACTTTCACTCTGACTCCCCCTTCCCCTATTGGAATATTAGGCAATTTCATGATTAGTTCTAGTAGATAACTAATGATTAAAACATAAAATATCTTGCAACAATTTAGCATTCCAGATGAACGGAAAAATATGCACATCATTATCGCATACGTAACAAAAACTACACACAGAGACATGATCAGATTACAACGGGCATATTGTTCGTTAGCTGCTACAGCAGCAGCGACGTTGTTGATGACGATGTTGACGATGAGATGATCTGTTGCTAACGGCACTGAAGACGATGATGAGTAACACCGCCCGACTTAGACGGAAGATGATGGTGAAAAACTTGAGCAGTCATGCAGAGCGCTTCTGAAAACCTAATTCATGCTCTCCTGCTACAGGATCACAAGGACGGACGGTTTCGGAGGCCTGCTCTCCCGCACGCCGATGAACGCTGGCGTTCGGGATAGAGTAGACTATGGTGGCGGTGCAAGTTGTGAGTGATGCAAAACCCTAGGTGTTTTCGATGTATTTTTGGCCGCGGCTGAGAGCAGTATATATAATAGGACCAGAGGTGGTATCGTGTCGGGATCACGATCTTAAACCGATTTGAATTCTAAGTCGTATACTTACCGTACAAGAAATAATTAACTTGACTGCCAAGACATCAAAAATAAAATGGCAAACAGAAGTTGCGCCCCTGCAAGTCAACAGAATGGATTTCGAAAGATCATTAACGCAGTGTGCCGCCCGGATCCGTGCCCAAGCCTGGCCAGGAGAGGCTATCGAGCGCAAGTGGTCTTCAATTTCTCTCCTTCACACCTCACTAAGTGTGGTGTAGAGAACCAACTGTATAAAGTGGTCTCACACCTCCTCAACTCTCGCGGTGGGACTAAACTTTAGAGTCAGCCCTTGCTTTTTACACATGGGTCACTTTGAGAGTTTAGAAATTATTAATGCGTCAAGTACATTTATTTCTAACATCCCCTCCGTTTTTCACCTTAAGCATCACACGAATATAGAAATGGTGCCATCACTAAAGCTTGCATCTTAGCATTTGTCGCCTGCACAGACTCAGCCATACCAAGTAAACCCCGTCGTGTCGTGATGGAAGAAGAATACCACGTCCATGACCATCGGGAGTGCCTCCTTCACACCCTCCAGCTCTCCGATGATGCCACCGTCCATCATGCAGTTATTAGCTGGCTTTTGCGTGAAATATGTTGGGGAATGTAAAGACAAGCAAGGAATCCCATCGATGTGTGCATATATATTATATTGTATTAAACTATATAATCCCAAATTGTTGGAGTTTGTCTCAAATATTTTTTTTGTAGGGAATTAAAGGACTGTGTCATCGTTGGAAACAAGAAAAGAAATAAGATAATTGCTGGAAGATGACCACCCCCCATCAGTTGGATCGAGGTGATCCAACGTACAGCGCCTGACTAAATTAGCTTAGATTCCCTGGAATCATGGAGCGAAAACAGGCTAGGAGCTAGCGATCCAATATATATTGGTCAAGCAGGTACGGGCCGATTGTAAAGGTCTAATTTAAGTAAGCAATAGTACATGGAAAGATGCTCTCCACCTCCCAACACTTTCCTTGAACTTTTCAGCCTGTTTTTTTTTTTTTTTTGGCAAGGAGCTATAGTCGCATGTGTGGTGGAGTACGCCGACAGGTTACATGTGAACGTCTGTAGGATAATCTTTTGTTTGTTCAAAGTCGACTACCGCGTCAAAGGGCAGCTTCATTTTACCACAAAAAGGAAAAGAAATGTCTCGACAGATCAGCCTGCGTGTGTGGTGGAGTACGTATAAAAATGTGGAGTGGTCAGGGCACTCAGAGACTGGCCACAGGTAGGGAGGCAACAAGATCGGCAGTGGATGCTTTATTGCAATGATGATCATGTTAACTACGGTGTTAGCTGTTGAAGTGGTTTAATTATCACGCAGACACGGTAGTCCAGGCATAATTATCATGTTAGAGTAGCAGGGAGACGACTTATAAGTTGTCTCTTTTTTAGTGGGGCGGTGATTTTCTTACCTTCTTGAGTATAGGGGCGGAGCTACCTGGAGACTCCCCAGTGTGGCGTTTTGGCCGGTAACAAGGAGCCTGCCTAGAGTTGACATGTAAGGGACCCCGCAAAAAAAAAGTTGACATGTAAGGGCATCTCCAACGCCAGACGCTTAGACGGACGTCAGGACAGATGTCCTATTGATTTCCCGGCGGATTAGCAGTTAGCCCATCAAATCCTACTTCAAGTGTGGCATGGATGCAAAGGTTTGCATTGGGTGCTAGACCTCTTTTCTTCACTCCACCAGGCGTGCGTGGTTGTAATATAGCACTTACCATTGGGCGGGTAGGGCGCTTAGGTATTTTCTTTGTTTTGTGATGCTTATTTTTTCCCTTCCTAAGCCTCTTGAAGTGACCAGCATTGAACATGCTGTCAATCCTTTATTTTGTTTGAGTTATTTTAGAGCTATGCTTGAGTTAGATGACTCCATAAGCTCATGATTACACTGCCATTTTTTCTAGTTTACAAGCTCCTTTACTGCACCCCTACATGAATATGGGCCCTCCATTTCCCTTGATCTCTACAGCTCTGCTTGAGCTAGATGAGTCCATCAGCTCATGATTATGTTGGATATGCAAATTTATGATTAATTGCAGTAAGTAATTCATGACTAGAATAAAAATTAGCATGCAACAAGCTAGCATACTAGAAGAATAGAAAATCATGCAGAACAACATCGTACATGTAACAGTAACCATAAAAAAATTCCAAGAAAACTTATGGCAATAGTGTGGTAGCTCGTTGGCGCTCAATGAAC
>NC_057803.1:725346944-725356301 GCF_018294505.1 Triticum aestivum | reverse complement strand
CCACCCCAGACGGTTGGCGCTCGATATTAACATGACCCCGTTGAGGCCGTTGCGTCATACCCCCACCCCAAAGCCGTTGCCTCGCAATGCACAAGACCCGTTGCGGCCGTAGCCGGTTGGTTGTTGATGCGCAGTCCACGTTTCTGATGTAGTGTGGTACCCCGCACCCCAAGTTGTTGCCACTCGATGTACAATGCCCTGTTCCAGCACAACTATTTGCTCCTACCTCTCCATCTTTCAGGCGTCATGTAAGAAAAAGGTCGGCTCCTCACATTACCCTCAACAAAGAGTGTCCAATCATCCAATTGCTTTACCTCGACCCATTTTTGTAGGGTTGGTTGACCCGTCAAGGTGGTAGGGTATACATTTGACTGCTGAAAAGCATGGACACATCGTGACCATGAGAAGCATGTCACCACACACCACTAGTCGTGAATCCACATGTGATTTTGACCAATCCAACAATCAGAACAAGTCAAAACTGCAATGTGTCGATCTTACAAGTTACAACAATCATCCATGGTGAAGCTGCAATCTGTACTATATATGCATTACGAAGCTGCACGTGTCCCATTGCTGCATCGTGGTTATGCAAGATCGCATGGCGGCATTCGCGGCCGGCAAGGTCGTGCGGCTATCCAATGGGGAAGCACTCTAGGTAATGGTGGTGGCACTTGTCTCCGGTGTCTTGTCGGAGTAGTCATGTATCGCCGTGCTAAACGATGCACATCAAATGTTTAATGAAATGTCTGAGAAATAGAGGCAAACATTTTGTGACTGGTGTCGGATAATTGCCTACCGCAATGCTATCCACGGACACGTCCGTAGGACAGGTAGGTAGATAACACGATCTGCAGTAGATGCTTTATTGGAATGGTAATCATCTTAACCACAATGTTAAATGCTAAGATACATTACTACTATCGGACTCGTGGGCTATGCCTACGGCCCAGGGCCGTCGGCATAGGTCCTATGCCGTCGGCATAGATTTATGCCTACGGCTGTTGTCGGCATAGCCCCGTCAGTGTAGATCACGTCAGCGTAGTTGTGTCAGACCGTCGGCATAGGAGTGTAAGCCGACGGCCGTGGGGCAGCCGTCGGCATAGTTTAGCCGTCGGCATTGTTTTCCGTCTGACGGCAACGGACGGCGCCGTCAAAACCGCTGGCGACTCAGGAGACGACACGTGGCGAAGGTATGCCCGTCGGCATACCTTTGCCACGTGTCATCCCCTGGCTTTGCCTGGCGGCAGGGCTATGCCTACGGCAAAGCCGTCGGCATATATGTAAATCTATGCCGACGGCTTTGCCGTAGGCATAGCTCTGCCACGTGGCGCCTCCTGGTGGCTCCTGAGCATATATATGCCGACGGCTTTGCCGTAGGCATAGTTTTTTTTTCTGTTTTCTCTTTTTCAGTTCATTTGACAGCATTTCAAAGCAGAATAATATGAAATATGACAGTTCATCATCATCATTTAAACATAGTCAAGTTCATCATCTAAAGATCATCACCGGCGAAAGTTCACGAACATAAAAGTAGTGCAAGACATGAAACATCATAAAAGTTAAAACATGAAAGGCATGGCACAACGGCCGCATACACGGAATCATCATCGACATCAAGCACCACCGAGTCCACCTCCGCCAAAACCACCACCTCCACCGAGTCCACCTCCGCCAAAACCACCACCACCACCGAGTCCACCTCCGCCAAGTCCACCTACGCCAAAACCACCACCGAGTCCACCTCCGCCAAAACCGCCACCGCCAAGTCCACCTTCGCCAAAACCGCCACCGCGACCACCATCACTCTACCAGATCGGACTGACTGGGGTCGACGGAGCAGGAGTCGAGCCACCGGTCCCCTGCATGTTTGAGAGAAGATTCTAGCGGTAAATATGACATGATAGTGTTGAATGAACGAGTACTAGTTTGTCAGTAGTTAGGCAAATGTACTAACCGGACTATCACCGCCTAGTGCCAGCCATTCCTCAAACGTGGGAATGTGTGGGGCGTCTCCCGCAGGTGGTGGTGGGGGTCCAACTTGTGGTGGCTCCGTGCGGTTAGTCCAAGACGCCAACATAGCCTGGATGTTAGTTAAACAAGCAAACTAGAAAGTCAGAAGGAATGAAAGTGCAAATTTGAGCTTGGTTTTAAGAGGGCAAAACTAACCGCCATCACTTGACGGCTGTAATCATCGTTTGCCTTCACTCGTTGCAAGTACTCCCTCACCTCAATATGCCTATGCTCGAGAAAGGCCTGATATGCCTACAAAATTGAGGTTGTTTCTAAGTGGGCAGTGCTGAAAATAAACTAAGAAAGATAGAGACAAAGAAGATAAGGGGAAGTACTTACAGCATGCTGGCGGACTAAGGGAGGCTGCGAACGCCCCATACTCTCTAACGGGCTCGGGTTGGTAGCTCGAAGCCGTGTGTACGAGATCGACGGAGTGATCAAGCCATCGAAACACGGATACCGGTCATGGGACTTACCCTGGATGGCCACCACCACCGTGTCGTCGATCTGAGACTGGGCGACCTCAGGAACGGGAACATCCGGATGCAACTTCTGATAGTTCTAAGTGTAAGACTCCAGGTGCTGCTCGGTGTTGCTGTAGTACTGTCTCTCGCCCTCCTTGCGATCACTCCGCTCGCAGGCCAGCTTCCACGACTCGGCCTCTGCAACTTGTCCTCCTGCAACGTCAAACAAAAGTTAGCCATACATAAGAACATGATGGTAAAGAAGAACAAAAATGCATCATGCATGCAGATATACCTTCATGGCCTTGAAGCCCCAGTGGTTCCTGTTTCCTTGGCCGTGTGTCCTGTCTTTTCCACGGTTAGCCCGGGCCTTGATGCTCTTGGCAGCAAACTCTGCATCGTCACCGACCCACCTATCCACCAAACTCGCCCATCCGCCATGCCTTCCATAGCACCAACAAGGAACAACCTATGCAAATTTTGGAAGCATGACATGTGAGCACGAAACATATAGTTGACTGCTTGAAACAATGAAAAGTCAGTAATAGTTACCATCATGAACTGCTCCCTGCTCATGGTAAGTTTTTGCTTTTGTGCTTGAGTTTTGGTCATCTTTGGTGCAGGTAGATGTGGTAGTACTGCGAGACGGCAACCCAGCGCACCTCGTACTGCAACTGACGAGCTTTCTTCTTCGCAGCCGCAAGTAAGACCACGTCGGCTCTGGCCTTGTGCTCGTCAAGAACTCTATAGAGTTGCTGCAATCATGCATTAACCAGAAGCAAACAAGGCATGAGTTGAGTGATTCAATGATAAACTATGAACGAAACTGAAGACAAGTGATTCAGAAGAGAACTTACCCAAAATTTGGTGATCACGACCTTAGTGGCCGTCCCGTACTCCGCGTTGCTGCAAGCCTCGTAGTGGGCCCAACTTGTGGCCAAAACACGCAGCTGCGGGTCCCTGTCTGGCCGCGGGCAGAATAGGCCAGGCCAAAACTCCTTCAATAGGACAGTGATAAGGCCGTTCGGTTTACGGCCCTTTCCGCGAAGGATCCAGTTACTGCAAAAGAATCAAAGGATTGCCATGTGTACAATAAGAAAATGTTGTCATGTGTTGAAAATATGATTGAGATGCACTTACTCTGTCCCCGCAGGTTCAGTGAGACACTTGTGCGCCTCGATAGAAGGTGGTGTAGGTACTCCGGCATTACCACGCAGCCACCCCCGCGGAGCACCCGATGGCAAGTCATCCCACAACTCGGGGTCAACCTCCCCTCTACCCTCCTCGCCCTCCTCCTCACCCTCCTCGCCCTCCTCCTCGCTCTCCTCCTCACCCTCCTCCTCCTCGGCCTCCTCCTCCTCGCCATCAGGAACATACTCCTCCTCCTCAGACTCAAAAGCTGCCTCAGCATAGGAGGGCATCGAAGAAGACCCTCCTATTTTGGACACGGCCCGGAGTTTTTTGGCCCGGTTGCCTCTCCCCCCACCTCCTCGTCCTCTAGGGGCTCTCCCCCCACCCCCTCCTCCTCTAGGGTCTCCTCCCCCGACCCCTCCACCTCCCTGTGAGGTGCCATCCTCGCGTAGTTGGGAGGGAACCTTGTGGGCTCGTCCACTCCGAGTAAGTCCTCCTTTGAGTTTACTGAGGAAACTAGCACCGCTGGACTTGCCCGTGATTAGCAAACCTGCATTGAGAAGAGAATAAACATTTAGTAAGGATATCCAAAAAACAAGCATACAGGAAAGACATTAATAACAGAAGAGCACATTAAGCATACCATTGTAATGATCATTAAAAGAACTTACATTTTCTAGAACCCATATGAATCATCACTATTGTAATCTATTTGTCGACCGGTCTCATCATCACTATCCCGCATATCTTCTTTGTTGTCTGACGGAGGTGGAGGCTCTTCCTCATCATCAGCGTCAGCGTCTTCATTTAACTTTTCAAGCATAATTATGTCTCTTTGATTCACAACTGCCTCACCATCAATCTGTGCACCGTCGTCGTTTGGGTCCAGGTCAACATAACCCAAGTCATCATCCTCCTTGTTTCCGACCACGTCATCATGTTCCTCTTGAAAAAACACTCCCTCATATGTCATGGGGTTTATGTTGTAGTAATCATCATCGTTCGGGTCCGGTAGCTTACCATGTGGCGACACCTTGAACACAACTTCCCAACCCTTTAGGTACTCTTTCTGGCATGGGTAAGGCAGATAATATACTTGTGTGGCCTGGGTAGTGGCGATAAAGAGATCATCTCCGGCATAGATGGTTGATGGTTTAATTTCAACTAAACCAACAGAAGGCGTATGTCTCAGACCCTTTTTGGGGTCGAACCATCGGCATTTGAACACAGTGAGACTTAGGTGTTTACGGCCATGTTTGAATGTAAGCTCGTATATTTTTCCTACCCTTCCGTAGTAATCTACTTTATTATCTCCTTCGGTGAAGACTCCGGTATTTATGGTTTTGGGATCAGGCCAACTGTTCTGGTGCTCCTCTGTATGGAAGTGATACCCATTTACATCATACTTTTGGCATGTCATGACGGTAGGATCAAAACCCATGGAAACCCATCTCAATTCTTCATCCATTGATTCGTTCGAATCATTTCCCTACAAGTTTAATTGAAATTATAGGGTGCATGAGTTTATTAGGAAGTATGAAATGGGTAATAGGGAAGTGTGAAAATTTACTTTCTCCATGAACCACGCAACGAAATTTTTCCTTCCATCAGCACCCTTTCGGAGAAGAGCAAGTGCCTCCGCTTCAGTAGGAGGCAGCATTCCCGTCCACTCTTCCTCAACGAATCGACTACAATAAGAAAAGCGGTATAAGAACTAGGCAAAGTGAACATAACAAATTGACTAAAAGAATGGTGCAAAGGTATTACCTCATCCACTCATCCTCAACTTCCTTGATGTTGTGCAAGATATAGAACATGACATCCTCCCACTCATCTCGTGCCATGACCTAAGATGTCAAGCATCCAGCCCTGCCACCTTGCCCGATGAATAGAGGCAACTTGGGTTTATACTTGGGTTCTTCTGTATTGTATCGAGACACCTTATTGTGCAACGTGGGAACATGGTCTGGATAGTAGGCTGTCCTGAGGTCTGCCACCTCCTCTAGGATAACTGCCTCAGCTATGGAAGCTTCAATCTTAGCTTTGTTTCCACATTTCTGTCTCAAATACTTGTTCTGTCTCTCAGGGCCGTACTGCCAACGATTCTGCACAGGGCCCCCCAACAATACCTCGTTTGCGAGGTGCAAAATGAGATGTGTCATCGGAGTAAAGAAGCCTGGCGGGAAGATCTTCTCTAGCTTGCATATCAACTCCGGCGCCTTCTTATGCATTTCTTTTATCTTCTCAAGACATACTTCTTTAGCACAAAGCGTGCGGAAGAAATGGCTTAACTCCGCAAGCACACGCCACACACACTCGGGAACATAGCCCCGAACCATCACCGGCATAATCCGCTCAATCCATACATGATAGTCATGACTCTTGAGCCCGGTCACTCTGCCCGTTGAAAGATTGACCCCCTTACTTATATTCGACGCATAACCATCAGTGAACTTCATGACGTGTTTCAGCCACTTGAATGCCTCCATCTTATGATCCTTTTTAAGTACGAAGTCGGCATCTGGCTTGAACCAAGATTTTCGACTGCCTGTGGGAGGCTGCATGTGAAGACGTGGTCTATCACAAATATTCTGTTGATCGACTCTAGCATTAACATTATCCTTTGTCTTATCAGGAATGTTGAGGATCGTGTGAAAAAGGGACTCTGCGACATTCTTTTCGATGTGCATCACGTCGATGTTGTATGGAAGTTTGAGGTCCTTAAAATAGGGAAGCTGCGTGAAGGGGGTAATGTGAGTCCAGTTGTGCGTCTCACCATATCCTTCAAAACATTTTTCCCTTTACCTTTTCCTTTGCCCTCGTCTTCGCCTGTGGCTTTGCCTTTGCCTTTTCCTTTGCCTTTCCCTTTCCCTTCACCGGCAGGCTTAAGAGCTTTCAGCTGAGCAAGCACATCCGCACCAGAAAACGTTGGAATCTCGTTTACTTCATGGACAACTTTGCCTTTTGTGAAGTTCTTCTTGTCTTCCCTATCAGGATGGTCTGGAGGGAGGAACTGTCGATGCAGGTCAAAGGCAACATACTTGCCACCCTTCTTCAGCCAAATGAAAATCAAGGCCTGCATGCACACTGGGCAAGGCATCTTTCCACTTGTACACCATCCGCAGAACAGGGCATAGCCGGGAAAGTCATGCATGCAATACTGTAGCCAAACTTTCATCACGAAATTTTTCTGCAAATGCCGGTTGTATGTCAACCTCGGGAAGTACCAAGAATGGTGCAAATCATCCACCAACGGCTGCATAAACACACTCAAATTCTTCCCCGGATATTCAGGCCCCGGAATTATAAGCAACACGAACATGGTCTTGCGTTGCATTATGGCGTCGGGAGGGAGATTGAGCGGAATAACAAATACGGGCCAGCAGCTGTATGGATTAGACGACATACCATATGGATTGAACCCATCACCTGTTATAGCAATTCTGACATTCTCAGCCTCGGCTGCTTCCTCCGGGTACTCTATATCGAATGACTTCCATGCTTCACCTTCTGATGGATGTACAATTTTTTTTGGATTGTACCTTTTCCCTTCCTTGTGCCACTTCATCATTTTGGCAGACTCCTCGGTGATGAAAAGGCGCTGCAGTCTTTTTATAAAATCAAGATACCGAAGAACCTTCACAGGGATTTTTAGCTGCTGCTTCTGACCATGCTTATCGACCACCTCAATATACCAAGAGGAACCGCACTTCCTACAATAGTTGTCATCCGCATACTCATGCCTAAACAAAAGGCAATTCTTTGGACAAACATGTATTTTCTCATAGTCCATGGAGAGCGCCTTCATGATTTTCTTCGTACCGTACATGGTTTTTGGCAGTTCATGGCCCTCAGGCAGGCTGTTAGCCCATACTCCCAGAAATGCTTCGAAGCAACCTTGTCTACAGCCGTACTCAGCCTTGACTGCCATCAGTTGCGAGATGGCATCCAACACAGACAGCTTGGCACCCTCATAGAGAGGTTTCTTTGACGAGGCCAAGATTTCCAGGAAGGCCTTTGCGGTTTCCTCAGGCTCCTCCGGTTCATTCGCTGAATGTGACGGAGGTGTCGGCTGTGCAGCAAAGACATCATCTAGCATGTCTCTAACCCCATCGTCCTCATAACCAGCGACGCGTTGTCGTATCACATCCTCTCTACCACGGTCCCGCTGGGCAAAGTTTATTGGCATATTAAAGTTGGGCATAAATCCATTCGTGCGAAGGTGCTTAGTCATCTCACTCTTATCTCTGCGGATACGTCTCTTACATTTGGCACACGGGCATTCTGGCACCATCCTCATTGGACTACGGAATATCTCTTTCAAAAACACATCAGTTTTCTCGACCCATTCTGTTGTTACTTGATTCTGACGGAAAAACCCACTATACATCCACTGATTATCTGCCATCTCTGCTTTATTGGAAGCCACACAACAAAATTAAGGATTCATTTAAATTGCTCACATCAATATTTTATTTTTTACAAGGTTGACGAGAAACGACATTTAATCCACCTACATCTCTAATAGGTAAAGATGGGTCCTAATCCCACCCGAGAATGTGTAGATTGAGTACGGTCCATGCTCTACCCCATTCCGAGACAAAATTTTGGCAACACCTCCCCGTTGTTCTCCAAATACACGTCTCGGCAAAATGCCGTGAGAATGTGCATCCGGAGAACAACAGGGAGGCGCCGCTGAAATCCTGTCTCGGAACGGGGTAGAGCATGAACAACGTACCCAATCTACACATCCTCGGGCTGTCCGTGGAAAGCGCTGGACAATCCGAAAGAGCTGCGGTGATAAATATGCAATTGAATGCATATTTATCGATGCAACCCCGGGAGACCTAGGTTACGCGACTTGATGTGAAAATTCAATCTAGTTAAAAGAGGCTAGGAGTTGAAGGTGGATTCGTAGCTCACCCTCCGTTGTAGAGGAAGTAGTCTAGCAGCGGCAGGATCACGGACCAAACCCAGACGATGAAGGCTCCAGTGAGATGAAATACCACAAAGCCTGTAAATTTTATCGAGTTAAAAATTTGAGGGCATCACATCACATAAAGCATTGACACTTCAAACTATGAAAAAATCATATTGCTGATGACATCTAGTCAAGGTTTTAGATCATCATGATACTTCAAATCCTAATTTTCATCAAGTGTCAAATTTTGTTCTTCAATTTTTTTAGCAAGATCATCATGATAAAATAACTACTCATCAGATACCAATTTTGTCAACATCACAAAATGAAACTATAGCTATTTGACAACATCTCAAATATACCAATTTTGTTCTTCAAATTTTTTTAGCGCATCTCACATAGCTATTTGACAACATCACCAACTTGACCAAAGCTATAACTAACCAATATACATCAATCCATCCATTCATCCATACAACATGCATCTATCACATATATAACAAGCAGTAAAAATTGCAAAAAAATGAAGAAAAAAAAGCTCACCGGGGCGGCCGGGGACGGTGAGGCAGGGGCGGCCGTGGATGGTGAGGCAGGGCGGCCGGGGACGGTGAGGCAGGGGCGGCCGGGGACGGTGAGGCAGGGGAGACCGGTGCAGCGGGCGAGCAGGAGGCGGCGGTGGAGGGCAAGGCCGGCTGGGGACAGGAGCGCCGGGCGCATGGGCCGGCATGAGCCGCGACCGGCGCGCAGTCGGTGGGAGGCCGGGGCAGCGGCGGGGTCGGGAGAAGTGTGGGGCGACGGCGGCGACTGCGGGTGTGGATGCGGGAGCGG
>NC_057803.1:725345178-725345940 GCF_018294505.1 Triticum aestivum | reverse complement strand
TCGGCCCTCTCCTCTCCCGGAACCACACAGAGGGGAGGGGAGGGGAGGCGCCGAATTCGAGCAGCTTCGTCCGCCAAGGACGTGGCCTGGTCGCGGGTATGGGAGCGCCATGGCCGCCCTCGATCGCGTGCTCGATCTAGAGCTTAGTTCGTCAGGTGAGTGAAGGGGGAGGGGGTCGTCGACTGTGAGCGTGGGGGTGGGGGCGGGGGTAGCTTAGTTCGTCAGGTGAGTGAAGGGGGAGGGGGTCATCGACAGAGGGACACCTCGGAGCAACATCCGGGCCAAACCCACAGCTACATCCACACCGTGTAGAACCGACACGTCTGTTTCCCCCCTCCCGGTGCCGGCGGCGGCACCGTCCGTGAGGGGGGCCACACACCGGAGACGCGTGCCACCTCTTCGGACATGCCACAACACCACCCCGCATGTCCGTGAGGAGATCTAGCCCTTTGACTTCCCACGGACGGCCTTTGACCAGTGGACCTCTCCACCCGGTTGTGTCAGTTCGGCCCATAGGGACACCCGGGAGCAACTTCCGGGCCAAACCCACAGCTACATCCACTCCGTGTAGACCAGACGCTTCCGGTTTCCCCCTCCAGGTGCAGGCGGCGGCGCCGTCCGTGACGGCGGCCACACCCCGAATATGCGCGCCGCCTCTTCGGACATGCCACAACACCACCCTGCATGTATGAGGGCCTGGTACGACGCTCCGGTGGCATTGCTACCCCCTAGGGACCCCGTCCCGCCTAACCCTGGAGCGGT
>NC_057803.1:725344171-725345165 GCF_018294505.1 Triticum aestivum | reverse complement strand
GAGGGGGGCTACGCACCGGAGACGCGTGCCGCCTCTTCGGACATGCCACGACACCACCCCACATGTATGAGGGCTCGGTACGACGCTCCGGTGGCATTGCTACCCCCCAGGGCCCCTGTCCCGCCTAACCCTGTAGCGTTTGACCACGGGATCTAGCCCTTTGACTTTGCACGGACGGGCTTTGACCAGTGGACCTCTCCACCCGGTTGTGTCGGGGCGGCCCAGAGGGACACCGGGAAGCAACATCCGGGCCAAATCCACAGCTACATCCACTCCGTGTAGACCCGACGCGTCTGTTTCCCCCCTCCAGGTGCCGGCGGCGGCGCCGTCCGTGAGGGGGGGGCACGCCCCGGAGACGCGTGCTGGGCGTTTGCAACGGCCTCAACACTTCCAGACTTGTGAGAGGCCTCCTACGCAAGATTTTACGGTATGCTACCCCCGGAGGTGCGTCCGGCCACAGTCGTAGACGTGCGAAGAGCAATCCGCGTAGAGGGAAGTGTTCAGATACTTCTCCATCACAAAAAATTATGAAAAATTACCATCAGTCCTATAGCACATGTGCCCACGTTGTGTAAAAAACTCATGATTTTATCGCGCTCCAAGTATTTAATAATATTCACGCTGCATCGTTACCGTAGAACGTCTACCACCGTTTCATTGCCGTCCGTGAGGGGGGCCACAACCCGGAGACGCGTGCCGCCTCTTCGGACATGCCACAACACCACCCCGCATGTATGAGGGCCCGGTACGATGCTCCGGTGGCATTGCTACCCCCCCCCCCAGGGCCCCCGTCCCGCCTAACCCTGTAGCGTTTGACCACGGGATCTAGCCCTTTGACTTTGCACGGACGGGCTTTGACCAGTGGACCTCTCCACCCGGTTGTGTTAGGTCGGCCCATAGGAACACTTTGGAGCAACATCCGGGCCAGGCCCACTGCTACATCCACTCCGTGTAGACTCGACGCGTCCGTTTCCCCCCTCCGGGTGTCGGCGGC
>NC_057803.1:725341844-725342861 GCF_018294505.1 Triticum aestivum | reverse complement strand
GGGGTGCCACACCCCGGAGACGCGTGCCGCCTCTTCGGACATGCCACAACACCATCCCGCATGTATGAGGGCCCGTTACGATGCTCCGGTGGCATTGCTACCCCCCAGGGCCCCCGTCCCGCCTAACCCTGGAACGGTTGACCACGAGATCTAGCCCTTTGACTTTGTTTGGACGGGCTTTGACCTGTGGACCTCTCCACCCGGTTGTGTTAGGTCAGCCCATAGGAACACTTTGGAGCAACATCCGGGCCAGACCCACGGCAAGATCCCTTCCGTGTAAACCCGGCGCGTCTGTTTCCCCCCTCCAGGTGTCGGCGGCGGCGCCGTCCGTGAGGGGGTTACACCCCGGAGACGCGTGCCGAGCGTTTGCAACCGCCACAACACTTCCAGACTTGTGAGAGGCAACCTACGCAAGATTTGACGGCATGCTAGCCCCCGGAGGCCTCCGGCCATAGTCGTAGACGCGCGAAGCGCGAAGCGCAATCCACGTAGAGGGAAGTCTTCAGATACTTCTCCATCACGAACAATTATGAAAAATTACCACCAATCCTACAGCACATGTGCCCATGTCTTGTAAAAAACTCATGATTTTATCACGCTTCGAGTATTTAATAATATTCATGCCGCATCGTTACCGCAGAACGTCTACTACCGTGTCATCGCCGTCCGTGAGGGGAGCCACACATCGGAGACGCATGCCGCCTCTTCGGACATGCCACCACACCACCCCGCATGTATGAGGGCCCGGTGCGACACTCCTGTGGCATTGCTACCCCCCTCAGGGCCCCCGTCCTGCCTAACCCTATACGTTTGACCACGGGATCTAGCCCTTTGACTTTTCACAGACGGGATTTGACCAGTGGACCTCTCCACCCAGTTGTGTTAGGTCAGCCCATAGGAACACTTTGGAGCAACATCTGGGCCAGACCCACAGCAAGATCCCCTCCGTGTAGACCCGGCGCATCTGTTTCCCCCCTCCAGGTGCCGGGGCGACGCCGTCCGTGAGGGGGGCACACC
>NC_057803.1:725337533-725340391 GCF_018294505.1 Triticum aestivum | reverse complement strand
AGACATGCCACAACACCACCCCGCATGTATGAGGGCCCGGTACGATACGCCGGTGGCATTGCTACCTCCAGGCCCCCCGTCCCGCCTTACCCTGGAGCGGTTGACCACGAGATCTAGCCCTTTGACTTCCCACGGACGGGCTTTGACCAGTGGACCTCTCCATCCGTTTGTGTCAGGTCGGCCCAGAGGGACACCGGGGAGCAACATTCGGGCCAAACCCACAGCTAAATCCACTCCGTGAAGACCCGACGCGGCAGTTTCCCCCTCCAGGTGCCAGCAGCGGCGCCGTCCGTGAGGGGGACCACGCACCGGAGACGCATGCTGCCTCTTCGGACATGCCACAACACCACCCGGTTGTGGTAGTTCATCCGATATATATATAAACACTTGGGAGCAAAGTCCCCTTCGTATAGACCCGATGCGGCTGTTCCCCATTCCAGGTGCCGGCTGGCGGCGGCACCGTTCGTGAGGGGGGTCACACCGCTCTGTACAGAACCAAAAAATAATGTATGTATGCTTATTAACACGTACTATATGTAAGTTAATCAAATAATAATATTTAAGAAAACATAAAATATAGCTATGAAAAAAAAGAAAAAATAACTATGCCGACGGCAAAGCCGTCGGCATAGCTGCGGCCAGGGCAGATGGCCGGCGCACCGCGGATCAGTGATGTGGCATCTATGCCGACGGCAGCCGTCGGCATAGGTGGTGGTCGGTGCTCCTCGGATCGATGACGTGGTAAACGCATCTATGCCGACGGCCTCCCGTCTCGGCTGTCGGCATAGATCGGACGCCGTTAGCCGCACGGCACGAGCGGGATCGCCGGGCCCGCAACTATGCCGACGGCCCGTGTATGCCGACGGCCGCTGTAGGCGTAACTTGGGATAAGCCGACGGCTTATCTGGGCCGACGGGGGCCGTCGGCATATCTCGGGATAGCCCGACGGCTTTATTACGCCGACGGCCTGGACATGGCTGTCATAGCCCAGACTAGGCCGATGGGGGCCGTCGGCATATATATGGCCGTCGGCATAGGGCCCTGTTCCGGTAGTGTACAATGGATATCGTTGTGTGCATCAATTGTTGCAGATCACGATTATAACCTCCTTCTCGAAAGAAAAAAAGTTGTCAATCTGGATTAATTAGCATGTTGGCATGCAGTCTAGGCATGTTGATCATGTTAGATAGTTGAGTTATTTTACAGCTCTGCTAGAGCGACATGAGTCCACAAACCCATAAATATATAACCAGGAAGGGTGCTTTATGCGCATGATTCGTGAGACTCAAACATCAAATCAAAATACCTTGCGAATCGGGCATCCAAATGACAAATCACTTTCACTGTTGCGTTCCTGGCGTCAGGATCATGAATATAATTTTCACTGTAGGGTCCCCATGTTGATAGGTCTCAATAAACTTTTTATACAACCTGTACTACAAATGATAACAAACTTGTACAGTTGTACTCCCACGATAATATATCTATGCTCCCCATGTAGTGTGCTTGTACTCCGTCGGTAGCACACTACCATATACGAGCAACACAAGTTCGCAGAGCACATATGTTCCGCACTGCGATGCACACATGTGTTGTGCATCCAACACTCGTGTGCACTCAGTTCAGCACGTGTTCGTGGGCACACTTGTGCTGCATTGCATAACATACTTGTGCTCCGTACCGCTCCCTTACAGTGAGCTGGCTATATTTTTGGCACGATTGCCACTCTATCATATGCGATGATCTACTATTGAAAATATTTAATGAGATTTGGTCCAATTTAGTTCCATGTGGTACCTCAGAAAAATTCAACTCCAAGTTTGGCAATAATTTGAAGTAGTGTCTTTGCTGTATTTTTTCCCTTTCTTTACAATTGTTTCGCCGTCTGAAGGTTATGTTACCCCGATCCAAGACAGAGAGGGGGTAGAGACAATGAGGTAAGTCAATTTTCTTGGGCTTTGTATGATGAATAACTCTACAAAACAATGAATTGAAGTGTATATGTATATACATACATGTAAAAAGTATTGTTAAACACTTCGAAATACAATATCATTTTATTTGATTGATTACCGCAGAGTTATATCAGGACGAGATGAAATTTATAGGTGGTGACTACAAATATTCAGAGGTCCGCTTTGTGTGCTAAGTTGAGTCGTACGTAATTTTTTTTACAGGAGTCCTACGTAATGCACACACAACGCAGGTCAGAGTACTGGGTCATGCGATATTTGATAAGCAATGAACAAAAGAAAACGAGACACAATGCATGCACTTGGCAATAGTTGTGTGCATGTGGTTGTGTGGTTCTTGTTATTATACGTCGTAAGAGAAATTCAACAAGCTAGCGCTAACAAATCTATGGAAAATCATCAACCGGACTCCACCTACAAAAACAAAACTGAAATATAGTCTTGTCTACTGAAAAGTGGGACAGTGCAGATCTCCGATCTCAGTAGGTATTATTCAAAGTGTCTTCTTCCACACGTTCACTTCAAAAATCCTTTTTCCTTGAAACTTGGATAAATTTGCAAAGTGCAGCTTTCCTACAAAACGTTTTCAAACCCAGCCCATGTCACCCTAAAGTCCACTTGAGAGTAAGAGACAAACGGCAATGCTTTGGCAAATGAGAGTTGCGGAGCGGCACACTTCATGCCTGCACAAAAGCAACAAAAGGTAAATTATATTCCAGAAAATGCATGCAACGCAGACCTAGTCCATAAAGGTTCGGCCCTTTTGCTCATTATCTGTCATTTTATATTTGAATCGCAGCTCTTTAAATTCAGCTGCAACCATCAGTGCTTAGAAGGCAGCAACAGCAAACACACACACACACACACACACACACACACTCAGAG
>NC_057803.1:725333889-725337297 GCF_018294505.1 Triticum aestivum | reverse complement strand
AGAGAGAGAGAGAGAGAGAGAGAGAGAGAGAGAGAGAGAGAGAGGAGAAGAAGAAGAAGAAGAAGAAGAAGAAGGGTCAGAGCCCCTTGATCCGGCTGCCGGAGGAGGAGCAAGTTCAGCTACTTGTAACGACCCATGGCAGCAATAGGTGATTTTGTGAAAAGCTATGTTTACGCACCAGAATGAGCTCTAGCTTGTGCTGCAGCTAATCGTAAAGTGAATAGATGTAGCACTAATGACGTGATCTTCTTCCTGTTTACTAGTTCGACCTGTGTATGCTATTACTGTCTTCAAAACCTCGAGTGGATATATGCTTTTGCTATTAAACAAAATCTTGATTAGTATTAAACCGTTAATTGGCCCCTGAATTAACACTCTTTCAATATGGGGACATTTTTGTGTGTTCAACGTGCAGGAAGGAACAGCTTGGCAAGTCTACAAAAGCTACAAACAAATACTACAAAAACTCAAGCAAGGACGATCTAGTTTTGAGGGCGACACTAGACTCAATCACTAGAATGGGATGAAATCGTGATCAAGTGACAAAAGGAACATGTGAGTTTTTATTGCCATGTATTTTAGACAGTAACTGTGAATTTCTGATCCAGGAGAGGCTTTGCACTTACTGTTGTTCTGTACAGTTGAGGCTTTACACATACTATTGTTCTATATATAGTTCAATATGCAGAACAAATATATCTTAAACATATCGATTGCTAGGCGCATAGTTTTCTCGTCTTGGGAAGTTTCTTACATTAGCTATTTTGGTTAGTATAAGGCCCCTTTATTAAAAACAAAAGTTAATTTTACTTATGTCATTTCCTGTGTTACATCATTCACATAGAGATTTGCCCTAACAATGTGATATTTGCCCTCTTTCAGACAATTACCGGTGATTGCGCGAATGTCACCTTCTGTGCACTTATAGTTTGGAAGATGATGCACTTGCCTAGCTTGTAATATATAATTTTGTCAAGGAAAAGTCGTCACCGGCCTTGCACTTACAAGCTTTCGGCTTATTAATGAATCATATAGAAATATTGTGTACTAGTTGAATTTATGTACTCCGTCCACCTCGGTTTACAGGGCATGCACATCGTTCTAGGTTGAGAATTTAACTAGCTATATATGCATTACATGTGATGAAAAATATATGTTTAGAAACTACATCCGCTTAAGAAGAGTAAATAGCATAAAACTACTACTTTACAGGCTAGGGTTCCAAAAAACTACCGGTTTTTATTTTTTCTCATATAACTACCAAATGAGTGGTCGGCTGTTTCAAAAAACCCAAAATGCATGTTGCTTAAACGTTAAACCTATTTATGACAGATCAGGCCCACCCCTAAATGAACCGTTTGTTTGACCGGTTATTTGACCGTTAACTGACGTCAGGGCCCCACATGTCAGCCATGGAGCAAATTATCAAAGAGATTTCTTAAAAAGCCCCACCCAGGGCGAACAGAGGACGAGGACCAGATCTAGGGGGAAGAAGAACTGCTCCCTCCGCCGCCCGCCTGCCCGCCCGCCTGCCGCCGGCGATCATCGGAGCTCAACCCCGGCCATTCCTCCGACCCACCTCCTCCGAGATCTCCACACCCAGCGCCGGGCCAGCGGCCGCCTCGTGCTGCGCTCGGCCGCGCGTGGACCTATCCCACATGCGACTCCCGAAGATGCGTACGGAGGGGAAGAGGTTTGCCGGAGATGGCGGCGGCTCCAGGGCAGGCGGCGACGACTCCAGGCGTCGCCCCATGGTGGCGCAGCGGCGACGACTCCAGGCGGCGACCGCAGGCGGAGCGCCATGGCAGAAGGCGGCGACCCCAAGCGGAGCGCCATGGCGACGCAGCGGCGACCCCAGGCCGCGCCATGGCGGTGCGCTGGCGACCCCAAGCGGCACGGCGGCGACCCCAGGCAGAGCGTCATGGCAGCGTGATGCAGCAAGTCCATGGCCAGGACATGGTGGCCGGATTGCTCTGCCTGGGTTCAAGGACCCGATTGCTTTTTAAAAATAATTATAGGGACCTGATTGCTTTTTCAAAATATTTGGGGGTGGGGGGTTATTCTGTAAAAATCTATGAAAGAGACATTGACATGTGGGCCCCACATGTCAGTTAACGGTCAAACACACGGTCAAAGAGACGGACCGTTTAGGTGCGGGCCCGACCTGTCATAAACAGGTTTAATTTTTAAACAACATCCATTTTGGGTTTTTTGAAACAGTCAACCACCCGTTTGGTAGTTATTTGAGAAAAAATAAAAACCGGTAGTTTTTTGGAACCTTAGCCTGTAAAGTAGTAGTTTTATGCTATTTACTCGCTTAAGAATCCAGTGATATACTTTTGGTGACATATAACTCATATTTAGTTAGTCAAATGGATGACCTAGAACTACGCGCATGTCCTCTAAACCGAGACAGAGGGAGTAATTCCAATCTATTTACTATTGTCCTTAGACAAATAATCCATATCTCCCTCTATTTATTTCCGAAGACCTCTTCGAGTGAGGACAGGCGGTACACACAATTTTCATTAGAAGAGTATAATTGATTCAGTTTATAAGGAAACCAGGACCCATAAACCTAACAATACTCGGGTAATAAATGGAAGCCGAACAAAACCACCAGTACATATGGCCATAACACCCAAGCTAAGCTAGGTCTGGAGTGCCACCAAAAGAGACAAACACTACCAAGAAGAAATAGCTGCCCCTGCCCAAGCGTCGGAGGGAGAAGCCAACACCGAAGGGAAGCAGTCGTGGACGTCACCATATCCCAGGAAGATGACAACCTTGATCGCACATGAACTCCCCCAACTCTTCCGGTAACGCCAATGCTAGGTCGCAGGCCAACAACGAGGTCCGAACTCCAAGGACCACACCTCCATTACTAAACAGTATAACTCAGCTAGCTAGGAGCCTCCACAACGATTAAGGATCCTAAACCATCCGATTCAGTGTATGAACACATCAGATCAGTCCATCCTCCAACAACATTCGTTTGCGCCTCGTTCGCTCGCCCAAGCCGGCCAAAGTCGAACCAAACGTCAAAAGGGCTGCGGCTCCGTAGGTTTATTTTGATGCCTTCTGATGCACTGGGCTGTCATGGGCCGTGAGGCCCCGTGGTAACTTCTTTTTCCTTGAGTGCGATCGGGCTGCCGATCCTTGGCGCTGCAGCCATATCTTCGTGATTTTTTTTTGCGGGGTATATCTTCGTGATTAATGGCGCAAAAAGGAGCGCTGCAGCTTTGGCTACCTAGATGGCATTGTCATCCATGTCAATTTCGCAACTTATACCTAAAGTTTCAATAATGCCCAATCTTCTACATTGAAGTATTGGACTAAATGTTTTTTCTCTCCCTTTCTATTATGTCCAGATTTTTTCATATATTTGTAATGTTTTCCCAATAAAAT
>NC_057803.1:725282559-725333879 GCF_018294505.1 Triticum aestivum | reverse complement strand
AGGGGAAAGCCCCAATTTCATTAGGGGAAATTAACTATAGAGGCTACAAGTGTGACACAAAAATACGAACACCAACAATGGCACCAGAGAACCATGATAGCCTAGGCTGTCACCATTATTTCGTATGGAGAAAAAGGGCACAAAGAAAATGCAAACCTCCCCAAGAAATACTAACAGGAAACAAGCGGTTCCTCGGGCGCAGCAACTGATCCAAAGATGATTAGAGCTGTCACAATCCAACACATCTGTGGATTATGATGTTCAAAACAGTATAACCCACTAAGATGATGAAAACAGGAACTGGTTTTCACCTACTACTGCTACTGCCAAAACCTCTTCACTGAGATCCGACTCAGAACATGAGACCAAAAAGTGAAAAGTCCATAAGTGCACACCCAGTAGACACAACAACGCCGGCATAAGATACAAACTTTTGCTTCATTCCATATTTTCATGCATTGTACCAAAAATCAAATTAAAGCCTGTAGTACTGTACGTTCTTCTATAAGTTACCGGCCGAAATCAAATTAACGGAAAAAAACTGCATCTCTCGCAATGAAATCTTGCGTGAATCCCATTAACCCTGCCACCAGTAAAATATTTGCACAAAACAAAAGTGCTAATTATACAAGCAAAAGTGATAAGCAAGCGACGGAAATGAACCTAGGGTTTCGAGGGGATAGAGTGCATGTCTGAGAGAGAGAGAGAGAGAGAGAGAGAGAGAGAGAGAGAGAGCAGTAGGGGTCGACAGTGAAGGCGACGTGTTGGCTGCCTGAAACCGGTGGCGGCGTCTCCCGCGCCAGGCAGACGGTGGCTGGGGCTGGCCTCACCTTCGCTTCCGCTCCAAGGAAGCTTCTGATCAGGTCTTTGATTTTTTTTTTTGAGGGGATGGTGGTTGCTTGGTGAATAGGTGTAGGTTAGTTCACTCGTCCCATTTGTATGTACTCGGGGCAATTTCAAGACCTCTTAACTAGCGCCTTTTGCGCTAATTAGAGGTAGCAGCAGTACTGCGCTATTCCTAGTTGGGCCGGCCCATTTAAAGCATATTTTATCGATCGATCCCTCCACCAGCTCGCCAGGCGCCGGTTCCTACTGTTTTTGCTAACCGGCGCCTGCAGCAGCTACTCGCGGGCCGGCCCATATCGCGCCCCGTTTTTTTGTGGAAACGCAAAAAAAGTACATGCGCGCGTGATGAGAATCGAACTCAGGACGTCATGGATCGAACCACGCGGCAATAACCACCGCGCCAACATACACAATGTGATATCTTCTTCTTCCCACTTTTATTATTTCTTCTTGACTTTTTTCCTTTTTTCCTTTTTTCTGTTTCTGTCCCCCCCCCCTTTTTTTTTCTTTCAAATTAGTGAACTTTTCTTAAAATGGATGAACTTTTTTCTCATAATTGACTACTTTTTTATTCAAGTCAATGAACTTTTTTCAAAATTTGATGAACTTTTTTCAAATTCTATGAACTTTTCAAATTTTTTTGAAAAACCATGGACTCTTTTCAGTTTCAATGAACTTTTTAAATTTTGATGAACTTTTTTTAAAAATAGATGAACTTTTTTCAAATTTGATGTACTTTATTCCAAATCAATGAACTTTTTTTCAAATTTGATGAACTTATTTTTTAAGTCAATGGACTTTTTTCAGAAACGGTGAACTCTTTTTCGAAATTTGAGTTTTTGTTTTCAAAATTGTTGAACTTTTTCTCGAGATGATGAACTTTTTTTCAAATTTGATGAACTTTTCAAAATTTTGTGAACTTTTTCTCGAGATGATGAACTCTTTTTTAAGTCAATGAACTTATTCTCGAAACAGAATTTTTAAGTCAATGAACTCTTTTCAAAATCTATGAACTTTTTTCGAAATTTTCGAATTTGTTTTCAAAATCGATGAACTTTTTAAAAATTTATGAACTTTTTATAGAGATGATGAACTACTTTTCAAATTCGATGAACTTTGTTTAAAGCGATGGACTCTTTTGAATTTCTATGAACCTTTTTCTCAAATTCGTACCGGTTTTCGGTATTTTTATAGAATTCTGTTTCGAATTTATACTTTTCTTTTTAAAATAATTTACACTGGATATTTATAATATGTGTTAACTGTAGAAAGGGTCAAAGAGACGTTTTTCCTATTTGTGGTGAACGGAATGATCATGATCAATTGGTTATGAGGGACTGCTATCAAACCTCTCGCTCGGAGTTTGAACCCCAGCACTCACGAATCGCTGCTGTATTTGAGAGCAGTTTTTTTTTTCGAGAATCAGTTTTTGAGAGCAGATAGTGAGCGATGTTTTAATTGGGCCGCGGCCCGCTCCTGGGCGTTGTAGGCGCCACTTGTCCAACGGGCGCCTACAGCGCCGACTAGGACCTCCCCTCGAACGTCGCTCGTGTCTTTTAACCAACACCTAATAACTGGGATATATGCGGAGATGAGGTGACGAAGGCAGTCTTGAGAATTATCAAAGGGGAAGAGGGGGCTGGCGTTGTCAACGACACAGTGCTAGTTCTCATCCCCAAGGTTTTGAATCCAACACAACTCTCTCAATTCCGTCCCATTAGTCTTTGCAATGTAATCTATAAAATTGCCTCCAAGGTTGTCTCTAACAGGCTAAAGATAGTCCTTCCTGACATAATATCCGAGGAGCAGTCTGCTTTTGTTCCAGGAAGGCTAATTACAGATAACATTATTTGTGCATATGAGTGCTTACACTTTATGAAGAGGAGCAGGGCAAAATCCAACAGCTTCTGTGCGCTGAAGCTGGACATGATGAAAGCCTACGACAGATTAGAGTGGCCGTACCTCCGAGCAATGATGGAGAAATTGGGCTTTGCACAAAGTTGGATTCAGATAGTGATGGATATGGTACAATCAGTATATTTTTCAGTTCTATTCAATGGTGAGAAACTGGAACATTTCACACCCACACGAGGCATCCGACAGGGAGATCCTATCTCCCCTTTCCTTTTCTTGATTGCAGCAGAGGGCCTTTCGTGCCTGTTAAAATCTAACTCTCAGTCGTCAGGTTTGGAAGGGATCAAGGTGGCACCATTAGCTCTGTCTGTAAACCACCTCCTTTTTGCTGATGATAGCCTGCTGCTTTTTAAGTCAAGTGTTGAGGGCGCGACAATGGTTTCAAACCTATTGGATGTGTATTGCAAGGCTTCTGGACAGCGGATAAACAATGATAAATCTTCAATTTTCTTCAGCAAAGGATGCTCTCAAGTGGTAAGGGACGATGTTAAACTGATCCTCAATGTTCACAATGAGTCTTGAGCGACAGGTATTTGGGAATGCCCACTGATGTAGGGCAATCCAAGATGGGTACTTTCAAGTACTTAAGAGACAGGGTATGGGAAAAGGTTCGAGGGTGGATGGAGAAATTACTCTCAGCTGCAGGGAAGGAAGTGTTGATAAAATCCGTGGCACAGGCTATCCCAGTATACTCAATGGCTTGCTTCAGATTACCAAGGGGCTTGTGTGAGAACATCACTTCAATAATCAGACAGTTTTGGTGGGGGAGTAAACAAGGCAGAAGAAAACCGGCCTGGGTTTCTTGGGACGTTATGACAAAGCCAAAATACCTAGGTGGCATGGGTTTTAGAGATATTGAGGTTTTCAATCTCGCTCTACTAGCTCGACAGGCATGGAGACTCATGGATGATCCTACACCGCTTAGTGCAAAATTGCTTAAAGCTGCTTACTATCCAGTGAGTAGTTTCATGGAAGCCAAGCTGGGCAACCACCCTTCGCAAATATGGCGGGCGGTGATTGATGGAAGAGAAGTCTTGAAACAGGGCTTAATCCGAAGAGTTGGAAACGGGAGATCAACAGATATTTGGAACACCAACTGGATTCCAAGAACTGGCCCCATGAGACCAATTACTTCCATCTCAGCTAATCCTCCGAGGTTAGTGTCAGAGTTGATTGATCCCACATCTGCTTCATGGAGAGAGGGTCTCATTAGGGGTACTTTTTTACCATTTGACGTGGACTCAATTTTGGCGATTCCCTTGTGCACAAAATCTATTGAGGACTTCTGGGCATGGTCCGGCGAAAGGAGTGGAAAATTCACGGTGAAGTCAGCATACAGGATGGTGATGAACACAAAGCATCATCGTGAGAATTGGTTGGATGGAGCTGGTGGAGTTTCGGATATTAACACACAGAATAACGAGTGGACAAGCCTATGGCATATCAAGGTGCCTTCGAAGCTTAAGGTGTTTTTGTGGAGACTAGCTCAACACTCGATCCCGTCGATGGACGTTCTGCACCGCCGCAACATGTCTACCACCACACGCTGCGCCCTGTGTGGTTGTGACGATTCATGGAAACATGCCCTGTTGGAGTGCACTATGTCTAGATGCATATGGTCTTTGGCCGATCCCTGTCTGGTGGAGCATATGAGCCAGAATGCGGACATGAATGCAAGGAACTGGATCTTCGCCATGCATGAAGTACTTTCGCAGGAGGAGTTTGTGATCATGGTGGTTACTCTATGGGCTGTCTGGAGATCTAGGCGAAAGGCGATATATGAGGATATATTTGAGAGCCCTCAATCCACTCATCATTTTATCCAGGCCTATATGAATGATCTTCGGTCAATACAGCGAGATAGAAGCATAGTACGACCGAGGGAGGGAGGAGCACGGCCAAGGACAACACAATGGATTCACCCACCAGGAACAATGTGCAAGATCAATGTAGACGGTGCTGTTTCTAAGAATCAGAAGAGAGGAACTGCAGCGGCAATATGCAGAGACCACACTGGTAATTTCCTTGGGGCTTCGGCCATACTTGTGCGGGGTGTGTACGACCCACCGACGCTAGAAGCGCTTGCTGTTCGGGAGGCTCTAGCCCTGGCCAAAGATCTGAACTTGCAGAATCTACACGTTGCATCAGACTGTAAAGTGGTGATTGAGGACATGAAGGAACAAAACCCAGCTGGTTATGGTGCAATTCTACATGAAATAACTGACCTTGCGAATGGTTTCGTAGAGTGTAATTTTGTTCATGAGTATAGGAGCTCGAACTTCGAGTCTCACAATCTAGCGAAGCATGCTTTAAAGTTAGGGGTGGGCCGCCATGTTTGGTTAGGACACCCCGGTAATCTCGTTTTTGTCCCTGTAAACATTTATCAGGATAAATAAAGCTTCGCGTGATTGTCTCAAAAAAAAAAACCTAATAACAGTTGACCTTGGACCCTTTACCATTTTGACCACTGACCTTTTGACCTTGTTGACCATTAACTCATCAAAGAAATTGGAAAATGTTCATGAATCTGAAAGTTTAAATTTCGCAAAAAGTTCATGAATTTTAAAAAAGTTTGCCCATTCGAAAAAAAGTTCCCAAATTTGAAAAAAGTTCACCAGTTTGAAAAAAGTTCACCAATTTGGGAAAAATGACCATGAATTTCGAAAAGGTTCACAAATTTGAAAATATTCACGAATTTAGAAAAAAAAGTTCTTGACTCTATTTCGTGAACCGTTTTTTAGGTAAATGAGGATTTGGCGGTAATTTGGGCTTACGTTCTCGACCTACTCGTCATGATTATTGAGCTTATTTGTTTACGCCCAATCACACTAACATGTAGAAGGCCCGGCCTGGCGTCAGCCTTCTCCTCCGCGGGGGCGCATCGACCGACGAGTGCCGCCACTTCCACCCCCTCGCCGACGAACCGACGCGACGAGGCTGGTAGACGGGGCGCGCGTCCATGGCCCGAGGAAGCCACCGCCGCCGAAGAGCGGGAGCTCGCAGCGGGCAGCCGAGCCCTCCACGCCACCAGCGGCACCAGTGAATCTCGGCGTCAGGTCCGGACGCTCACCCTAACCTTGCATGTCTCTTCCGTCTCTCAATCCAAGCAAGTCAATGGACCACGCAGAAGCTACCCTGCCTTCAAACTAAACATTATAGTATGAGCAGTGTTGGTGCCATCATGGTTTGGTTGTTTGTTCGTGGGGCTAGAGTGAAATTGCGGCTCATGATCCTCTCTTCAGTTGCTTCACAGCTGTTTTGATACTATCCGATGGACTTGCGGCTGACGATCTGCTTCAGTTGCTTCGCTTTGCTGCATATAAGTATACTCATCTATATCATCTGCAGGTTGTGCTGTGACACGTCGCATTAACTATGGCTCAGCGATTATTCCGCTTGTGATGTAGCAACTGGGTTGGCGAGACGCGTCGTGAGCCTAACGTGTACGAGACGGAGCCTAGTGCTTTGGTTTTTCTTTGAGTTCTTCGGTTTCTTACTGAATCGATCGGTTTTCAAAAGAAAGGATTGTATCAATCAAGGAAGATTATTACAATCCTGATGGCATAAGGTGCCAATTTCATCAGGTCCATGATGAAGCCAAACGGCGGTACGATGTTCAGGAATACCCAACTGGGCAAATGCGTGACAGAATCCGCCGATTTGAATTCAGTTAATTAAAGTAAAAACCGACTCTTACTATACCAATAGTAAAAATCACCCGGTTTGGTATCGGTTCGTCATTCGGTTTTATGCCTATCCCTATTAAAAAAATCTTGTTATCAGATATTGTTTATAATTTTAAAGAATGTTCTTGTTTTTGACACATTTTTTTACAAATTTTTTAAATGTTTGCGGTTCAAAAAAACTTGATTTTTTTCAAAGTATGTGGTTTGCAATGTGTATCAAATTTTTTTATCAATTGTTGGGAATAGGTTAACAAATTTTTAGATAGTGTTCAACTTTATAAAATATGTGTACACAATTCAAAATTTCAAAATTTTCAATTCATTAAGAAAAATGGTAGGGACATAAGAAAGTGTTCATACCAGACACATGCATTGATAGTGATGGAAATTACAAATAACAGAAGCATTCAAATTAGGAAAAACTATATGCTCATGAATGATAGTCTCTCATCCTCCTCTCAAATTGTGTCTTTTTTTACTATAGATAAATGACGACAACGTTTTGCAGCAATCTAGAGCGGACATATGAGGCATTCATGAAAGATTTGAACAACGTTTGACACCGTTGGCACGTTGTGACATGTCCGACCATTTGTCGTCCTTTTTCACCGAGAAAAACTCCAGGAAATGCAAAACTTGTCAAAAAATTAAACAACTAGTCATAATGCCTAGAATTGGTCACAGAAACTGGTGGAAAAAAATTGCGGGTACATTTGATGGATGTCGAGAAACAACATCCTCTCATACGGAGCCATCTAGCACCCCGAACACCCTTTGTTGACACATGGTCTATATTTATATATTATTAAAATGACCCCAACTTTTGCAAGCACGTGGGCAAGCACACGTAGGCATTCATGCTTGGTCTGAACGACTTTCGACACCACATGCAAGTTGCAATACGCCCAACCATTTATCAGCCTTTTTTCAAAGAAAACTCCATAAAATGCAAAACTTGTCGAAAACCCAAACAACTTGGCATGGTGCCTTGAATTGGTCATACAAGGTCAGAAAAAAAATTAGGGTCAAAACAAGGATGTCGAGAAACAACGTGCTCTCAAACGGAGCCTTATGAACTATCCAAACACACTCTGTTCAACATGGTCTAATTTTTGAACATCTTTGAAATGATACCAACTCTTCTAAGCATGTGGGCATTCCCATGATAGGAATTCATGTCGGATTTAAATGATTTTTCACATCATATGCAAGTTGCGACACGTTCGACCATTTATTAGTTTTTTTTTACCGAGAAAACTCCAGAAAATACTAAACTTGGCAAAAATAAAAACAACTTGGCATGGTGCCTTAAATTGGTCATACAAGGCCATGGAAAAATTGGGGTCATTTCAAAGACGCCCTTTGAACATGGTGTTTTTTTGGACGCCCTTGAAAAGACCCCGACTTTTCCCACCAGGTGGGCATGCCGACGGTAGGCATCCATGCTAGGTTTGAATGACTTTTGACGCCGTATACAAGTTGCAACACGTTTGTATTTACCGGTCATTGCTATCAGAAAACTTAAGAAAATGCAAAACTTGTGAAAAACCTAAACAACTTGGCGTGGTACTTTCAAATGACCCCAACTTTAATAAGCATGTGGACATGCCAATGGTAGGCATCCATCCAGATTGGAAGGAAAACTTATTTAAAACTATAATTTAAACACATACATAAAACTGTACTTTTAAGTTTTTACATAACTAATAAATAGAAACGGACATAAATATTTGACAGAAAAAAAAATTAAATCATAATTTAAAACGGTTACCGAAAACTGTTATTTCGGTATTCCAAACAATTTTTCAAATTTGTAAACAAGTTTTAGAAAGAATAATAAAGTTCAAAAAGAAGACAAATGAATTACCAGAAAAAGAGAAAAAAAATTTAAAAAGTGTTTAGTCCTTGGCCCAACTAGGCGACAACATCGCTCCTGTTAGGCGCCTGTTAGTCCGCCCAAACGGTCGCGGGTTTGAAAAAAAAGCATCGATTTTATTAAGCAAATACGCCGATTTAAAATAAAATGTTCAGGGTTTTGGGAACCTGAGCTTTCCAGCTGGTTTTTGAAAACAAATCATAAATTTTGAACAAAATTCATTGTATGTGAAAAAAAGTTCATCAAATCTTGAAAAAAGGTCACGTGTTTTGAAAATAAATTCATACATTTGAAAAAAGTTCATTGATTTTTTAAAGAAACTTTAAGGATTCAAAAAAAATCATGTATTTTATTTTATTTTTTTAATTGAAGAGAAGTTCACGATTTTAAAAAAAGCTCACGAATTAGAAAAATAATGATAAAATGGAAAGAGATACATCAGATGAAAACTCCCCAATAAAATGGAATCACCCATAGTGTTTTATAATTAAGAGGGTATCATACCTATAATTGCGACATCTACTAATGTGGCCTGTCGGTTTCCTCCTTGTATAATCTAACAGGGTGTCCACAGTTAAAAGCTTGTCAGCTGCATATTTTTTAATCTTTAACATAAAAAATAAAAAGATGAAACTTTAAATATCTCTAATTCAAAGCTTGTCAGCTACATATTTTTAAAATTTTATAACACAAACAATAAAAAGGGTGACTTCTAAAAGAAAATTTAAAAGTTCATGAACTTGAAAAACTTTTGTACTACCTCCACTTGTAGCACTACGCACCATAGCTTCGGCGACTCTCTTCCGCAATTGCTGAGGCAGCGGAGAAGGCTGACGCGGTGTCGTACTTGGAGGAGGAGTGGCACGCGTTGGTGGACTTGGAGGAGGAGGATTGGCCTCACGCGTTGGCTGAGTTGAAGCAGGAGGAGTAGCCTCACGCGTTGGAGGACCGTGAGTCGTCTGCTCCTCGTCACCTCCTGGAATTTCAAGCTCTAGCTGACGCAGTGTCGGTGGCCTTCGAAAGATGATGCAATCCTTTCTCCATAGGATGACATGATGTATGGCCTCTCCCAGTGTGAGCTCGTCATCACCTCCAGGAATGTAAAGCGCTAGCCCCGAATATAGGTCCACCACCTCATCAACCATGACATGAGCATAGCCTTCCGGAATCGTTCAGCAATGGTAGGTTTCTCCGGGGGGATTTGTATAAGCAACGACGTCTACCGCCTTCACGGATATGTTCTTTATTTTGAAGTGTAGCTCATAGTTAGTGTTCTCCATGATGTCATCCACAGGGTATCTATCCAGCAGTGCGTCGCCCGGGGCGGAACCCACGCTGCTTCTCGGCATGGATGGGATGGTGCTATCCAATGCTGGATCATCCGCTAGCTGCAACCGCTGCTAAGACCCCCTTTCCTGGCTAAGCGAGTCGATCTGCTCCTGCTGCCTCTTCAATTTGAGTGCCAAGTCCGCGTGCGCTGATTCTAGGCCTTGAAGTCGTTCTGCTTCCTGCTTCCTCTGCTCGTCCTCCAGCTTCTTCTTCTTCTCCTCCTCCACCTTCCTTCTCGCACGGCTTCTGTAGTCAACGTTCCAGTCAGAAAAGCCCTCATACCACGGAATAACGCCCTTGCCTCGTATTCTTCCCGGGTGTTCAGTATTTCTCAGGGTGCGTGTAAGCTCGTCGTTCTCTCTGTTGGGTGTGAACACCCTGTTTCGAGCTTCTTCTATTGCTTCAACTAACTTAACATCGGCTCCTTTAAGAGATGCCTTCTTCGAAACCAAGCATGTCTTCTGGTCCAAGGCCCCCCATACGCAGAGAACCAAGTTCTGCACCTAGGGGGGCAGCTCAATGTAACTGGAGTGACCTGTGCAGCCAACATCTCTTGCTCAGACTTATCCCACTTAGGCATTGCCACCGCATAGCCACCTGGCCCCAGCCTATGGAATTGCTCCTTTTTTGCGGCATTGGCCTTGTTTTTTCTGGACCGTTCCTTAGATAATTCTGATTCCTTGAATTTTACGAAATCGTCCCAGTGTTCTCTTTGGTTCTCCAGTGTTTCCTTGAATTCTGGAGTCTTCTTTCCTGCTTTGACATAGTTGGCCCATATAGTTTTCTTGTGCTTGTTGAATGCAATTGCCATTTTCCTAAGAGCAGTGTCCTTGACTTTCTCCACATCTGTAGCTGTGAAATGATCTGGTAGGGTGAAATGTTCCATGAGATCTTCACAAAGCGCTTTTTTTGCTCAGTCGTCGACAAAAGCAAGATCTGGACTGGGCTTTGATGGCTCTTTCCATTCTTGAAGCGAGATCGGGAGTTTGTCCTTCATAAGAACTCCGCACTGACGAACGAACTTGTCCGCAATGTTCTTAGGCGCTATTGGTTCGCCAGTAGTTTGGATGGCATCGACGTTGAACTTTACGCCCGGCTTCAACTTTTTTCCCGGGCCTCACACTACTCTTACTGTAGAAGATTTGCTCGATCTGGACGGCTGAAAAGAAGAAAGATCGATTCATTAATATATCTTCAAATCATTTAAAACATGTGATGATCACCAGAAGCCTGCTTATATAAATATACCTCGCCCGTCTCTATTTTATCAAGATCAACATTTTCTTCGCCATCATAATCATTAGTTTCTTTGCCATCATAATCATTAATTTCTTCGCCATCATAATCCATGACTTCATCAATTCGGTTGTTGCGATCGAATATCATATCATCACCCTCCCCGTTATTGTTCAGATATTGGGAGCCGTCATCTTCTTCATTTCGATTATCTGGCGCGCGAGGGGAGCGTATGATCTCGAATAGGGCCTCTTCTCCCTCTCTGTCAGTATTGTCTGTGATAGCTTTTGTTTAACAAATACAGAAGAAATATAAAACAATTTAGTATTCAAATTACAATATGCATGCATGCAGTCAATAAGAGGAAATCATGAATCATAGTACATAATATGCATTGTCTCGAATAATATATAATCTTGAATACATTGTCTCGAATATTATATATCGAATACATCACTAGCTAGCTAGCTAATAAGGATTGAATACTACAGAATAATCTAAGCCACTCGCGGTTCCTGATGCGCGGGCGGTGGACACCCAAAGAGAAGGAACCATCATAGGATCATAGCTCCGGTCATCTCCCCAAAGACCCTGCCAGGTATTGGAGAACCTGACGTCCATAGCAGCCATGTAGCAATGGATGTGCTCGTCCTCCTCCCTGACACGGCGACGCACCACCTCCGGCGGGGTCGGCTCCCTCCGCACCGAAAGTGGCCCACAGGAACGCCACCAAAGGAGCTCAGGGTCGACGACGGGACCCGGATTCCTCACCAAGCGGCGAACCCCCTGAAGGTAGCACCTCCCAGTGCCAGCCCGGCGGAGCCCAGTCCCGGACATGGGTCCTCTGAAGCAGGACTTCATCACGAACGGGTCGACGGCGAGGATGCGGGCCGGGCATCGTCGAGAACAAATACTATACGTCGCAAAAGTAACATTTTTTAAATGATTGGATTGTGATTTCTTATATGCAAATTCTAAATTTGTATAACTAAAATTATAAGAAACTAAAATCTAACATTCCTATATCATTTCTATAAAAATTTGAAATTAATCTAATTCATCTAGCTAAAACTAACATTTCTAAAATTTCTGACATTTCTATAACATTTCTATATACTATTTGACATTAATTTAATCTAATTAATTAATTCATCTAAAACTTTGTATGAAAAACAGAAAAACATAAAAAACTAAAAACTAAAAACAGAAAAAGTGTGTGTGTGTGCGCGCACGTGTAGTGTGAGTGTGTGTGTGCGAGTGTAGTGTGTGCATGTGCGCGCGCGGGCGGCCGACGCCGGAGGCGACGCGGTGGATTGGAGGGAGGAGAGGCAGGGGAGGGGCTCACAGCGCGCGCGGCCGAGGTCGAGGCGACGACGACGGCAAGGTCTAGGCGACTGTGACGGTGAGGCGAGGTCGATCCAAGGCGAAGGCGACGGTGACGGCGAGGTGAGGGGACGGAACGCGATGGCGCTGGACGGGGCGACGGCGCGACGGGGATGGCGACGGCGCGGGGTGGCGATGGCGTGGGACGGGGCGGCGACGGGGGCGGCGACGAGGGGCGGCGGCGACGGGGCAGAGGAGAAGAAGGAGAGGGAACTGACGAATTTTTTTAAAGTGTTTTCTTATATAGAACCTACCTTTACTACCGGTTGGAGCCACTAAACGGTACTAAAGGTCTGTTTTGGCCAGGCGAAGCGGCGGGAAGCGCACCGCTTGCGTTGGCTCCAGGCGCTGCGCAAGTTTAGTCCCACCTCGCTAGTCGAGGAGCGCCGAGGCCAATTTATAGGCCACGGTACGGGCACTGCATTGAGCTCCTCTCCAATGCAGGCCTGCTGGGCCTACCTCTTCTACTCTACCCTGTTAGGCCTACTGGGCTAGCGGACCTGCATCCTGACCCACCTACAGGTTGGGTTTCTAGTCGTATGCAGGCCACTGTGGCCCGGTAGGTGGGCTTTTTTTTAGTTTTTGTCTCAACAAAAATTTAGGTTTTTTTCTTCTCTACTTTATTTATTTCTGAATATTTTTTCTTTAGGTACAAAAAATTAAAAACTTTCTGTTAGTGCGAGTAGTTTTCAAATTTGAATAGTTTAATTTTTTTAATTTAGTTTTTGTCTCAACAAAAAATTAGTTTTTTTTCTTTTCTATTTTATTTATTTTCATTTATTTATATTTGAATATTTTTTCTATAGTTACAAAAAATTACAAATTTTCTGTTAGTGCCAGTAGTTTTCAAATTTGAATAATTTAAATTTGAATTATTTGATGAACTAATCTGTAGACGAAGTGCATCCAGTTTTTGCACATAAAATTTCTTCAAGTTTCAAATACCAAAACACATAAGTACCCTAACTTTTACAAAGATTCCCTCTGGTTTGTTCGAAGCGGCACTTTCCAGATATATAAGCCTATCATATGCCAGTGTGGGATCTTTGGGTGTGAAACTTTTTATTCGCGTGTCTCCCTTTGCGCTGTAACCAAGGATAATCTTCATCATTTAACTGGATACTCGGATCAATATTCACTATGAATGGAGCAATTTCATCAAACTTTTCATAATCTTCTGACATGTCTGTCTTGTCATCCACTTCCACGATGTTTCTTTTCCCTGAAAGAACTATGTGGCACTTTGGCTCATCGTATGATCCATTCGCTTCCTTATCTTTCTTTTTCTCGGCCTGGTAGACATGTCTTTCAAATAGAAAACATGCGCCACATCATTGTCTAGGACGAATGGTTCGTCTGCATACGCAAGATTGTCGAGATCCACTGTTGTCATTCTGTACTGCGGGTCTTCCGTTACCCCGCCTCGTGTCATATTGACCCATTTGCACCGAAACAAAGGGACCTTCAAACCGCCTCCATAGTTAAGTTCCCATATGTCCTCTATGTAACCATAATACGTTTCCTTTCCCATGTTGGTTGTTGAATCAAAGAGGACACCACTGTTTTGGTTGGTGCTCTTCTTATCTTGGGAGATCGTGTAAAATGTATTCCCATTTATCTCGTACCCTTTGAAAGTCATTATATTCGAATATGGTAACTAGGACAGCAAGTACAGGTCGTCTTCAATATTGCCATCATGCATGGCACATGTCTGCAACCAACCGGCGGAAGTCCTAGTTTGTTCACATGTAATACAGTCGTCAGACTGCTCCGGGTGTTTGGAGTGTAGAAATTTTTTGTGTTCCTCCATATACGGAGTCACCAATGCGGAATTCTGTAGAACTGTGTAGTGTGCTTCAGTGAGATAATGCCCGTCCATACATATTATTTGATCTCCTCCTAGCGTGCCTTTTCCATCTAGTCTGCCCTTATGCCACGATTCAGGAACACCAATCGGCTTAAGGTCAGGAATAAAGTCAATACAAAACTCAATGACCTCCTCATTTTCATGGCCCTTCGAGATGCTTCCTTCTGGCCTAGCACGGTTATGAACATATTTCTTCAAGACTCCCATGAACCTCTTAAAGGGGAACATATTGTGTAGAAATACAGGACCCAAAATGTTAATCTCTTCGCAAAGGTGAACTAGGACGTGCGTCATGATGTTGAAGAAGGATGGTGGGAACACCAACTCGAAACTGACAAGACATTGCACCAAATCATTCTGTAACCTTGATATGATTTCTGGATCGATTACCTTCTGAGAGATTGCATTGAGGAATGCACATAGCTTCACAATGGCTAATTGAACGTTTCCCGGTAGAAGCCCCCTCAATGCAACCGGAAGCAGTTGCGTCATACTCACGTGGCAGTCATAAGACTTTAGGTTCTGGAACTTTTTCTCTGCCATATTTATTATTCCCTTTATATTCGACGAGAAGCCAGATGGTACCTTCATACTGAGCAGGCATTCAAAGAAAATTTCCTTCTGTTCTTTGGTAAGAGCGTAGCTGGCCTGACCCTGATGTATGTCGTTTTTTCCGTGCATATGTTGCTAGTCCTCCCGTGCCTCCGGTGTATCTTTTGTCTTCTCATACACGCCCAAGAAGCCAAGCAGGGTCATGCAAAGATTCTTTCTCATGTGCCTCACGTCGATTGTGGAGCGGACCTCTAGGTCTTTCCAATATGGCAGGTCCCAAAATATATATTTCTTCTTCCACATGGGTGCGCGTCGGTAAGCGTCCTTCGGAACAGGTTGTCCGCCGGGACCCTTTCCAAAGATTACCTTTAAATCCTTGACCATATCATGTACATTAGCACCAGTACGGTGGCGAGGCTTCGTCCGGTGATCCGCCTCACCTTGTAAATGCTTGCCTTTATTTCTTACGGGTTGCCTGCTCGGAAAAAATTGACCATGTCCCAGGTACACATTCTTCCTACAACTATCCAAATATATACTATCAGTATCATCCAAACAGTGCATGCATCCGCGGTATCCCTTGTTTGTCTGTCCTGAAAGGTTACTGAGAGCAGGCCAATCATTGATGGTCACGAACATCAACGCCTTTAGGTCAAATTCTTCCTGTTTGTGCTTGTCCCACGCACGTACACCTTTTCCATTCCACAGTTGTAATAGTTCTTCAACTAATGGCCTTAGGTACACAACAATGTCGTTGCCAGGTTGCTTAGGGACTTGGATGAGCACTGGCATCATAATGAACTTCCGCTTCATGCACAACCAAGGAGGAAGGTTATACAAACATAGAGTCAGAGGCCACATGCTATGGTTGCTGCTCTGCTCCGCAAAAGGATTAATGCCATCTGCGCTTAGACCAAACCATACGTTCCTTGGGTCACCTGCAAACTCCTCCATGTACTTTCTCTCGATATTTCTCCACTGCGACCCGTCAGCGGGTACTCTCAACTTTCCGTCTTTCTTATGGTCTTCTCCGTGCCATCGCATCGCCTTGGCATGCTCTTTATTTTGCAACAAAGGTTTCAACCGTGGTATTATAGGAGCATAACACATCACCTTCGCAGGAATCTTCTTCCTGGGGCGCTCACCCTTGACATCACCAGGGTCTTCGCGACTGATCTTATAGTGCAATGCACCGCATACCGGGCACGCATTCAAATCCTCGTACTCGCCACGGTAGAGGATGCAGTCATTAGGGCATGCATGTATCTTCTGCACCTCTAAACCTAAAGGGCAGACAGCCTTCTTCGCTTCGTACGTACTCTCAGGCAATTCGTTGTCCTTTGGAAGCATATTCTTTATCATTACCAGCAACTTTCCAAATCCCTTGTCAGATACACCATTCTCTGCCTTCCATTGCAGCAATTCCAGTGTGGTGCCCAACTTTTTCTTGTCACCATCGCAATTCGGGTACAACAATTTCTTGTGATCCTCTAACATGCACTGCAACTTCTTCTTCTCCTTTTCACTTGCGTAGTTTCTCTTTGCATCGGCAATGGCCCGACCAAGATCATCAGGGGGCTCATCTGATGCCTCTTCTTCGGCTTCTTCCTGCATGGCCGGCTCAGCTTCTTCTCGCATGGTCAGCTCAGCTTCTTCCCCCATTGTTGTATCATCGTATTCAGGGAACCCATGGCCAGGATAGTTATCGTCGTCCTCTTCTTCTTCATTGTCGTCCATCATAACCCCTCTTTCTCCGTGCTTGGTCCAAACATTATAGTGGGGCATGAAACCGGACTCAAACAGGTGGACGTGAATGGTTCTTGAGTTAGAGTAATTGTGACCATTCTTTCAGCCAGCACATGGACAAGGCATAAAACCATCCGCACGCTTGTTTTCCTGAGCCGCAATCAGAAAAGTATGCACGACATCAATGAACTGGGGAGAGCATCGGTCATCGTACATCCATTGCTGGCGCATCTTCATTACACACCACCGAATAGACCAAATTAATATAAGTTCGTACATAAAGTTCATACAACACTTAAATGCAACATACAAATAACTCTCTAGCTAAAGAATTTAAATGCAACAACAAATGCGATCAAGATCGCAACTAAGGTAACAATTGGTCCAATAGCATAATGATACTAAGTCACACTATCAATGGCATATTTTCTGATCTTTCTAATCTTCAACCGCATTTTCTCCATCTTGATCTTGTGATCATCGACGACATCGGCAACATGCAACTCCAATTCCATCTTCTCCCCCTCAATTATTTTCAATTTTTCTTTCAGATACTCGTTTTCTCTTTCAACTAAATTTAACCTCTTGACAATAGGGTCGGTTGGAATTTCCAGTTCACATACCTCCTAGATAAAAATATCTATGTCAACTTGATGGGCAAAATTTGTCATAAACACAAAATGCAACAAATAGTTTTAAAAGAGAATATACCACATCCGAATCATAACACAGACGAGGGCCGACGGGGACGGATATCAAAACCATGGCACTATGTATAACAAACAACGCACGGGTAAGATAATTATACAAGTAACTATATATCTAAATCACACAAACATGATTTTTTTATATAAAAAAGATAAGGACAAGAGGCTCACCACAAGGTGGTGCCGGCGACGGGTCGGTGCGGACGATCGACGGTGGTTACGACAGAGACGGGAAGGCACTAAGTAAACCACACGTACATATGCAAACTAAGAGTTATTTTAAGCTCAAATTAAATATAAATCAAATAAACAACCACATATAATTCCTCCTAAATTACTAAAACCCACAAATTAATCACTATATAAAGCATTGCAAGAGCTAATCTAGCAATGAGAGATGAAAGGACAAACTTGCTAACCTTTGTGATCACTTGAATGGATGGGGGCCTTCAAATCTTGACAAAATTTGGGCAAAATGTGTGATGAGCTCGAGGGGAAGAGAGGAAGAACAGAGAGGAGGAGAGGGGAAAGGGGAAAGAATAGAGCGAGCTGGACAAAGGGTTTATATGCAGGATGACCTATAGTACCGGTTTGTGGCAAGAACCGGTACTAAAGGTGCTGGGGGGCCCCAGTCTGACAAGATCCTGTCACAACTACCTTTAGTACCGGTTCGTGGCACGAACCGGTGCTAAAGGTTCGCCACGAACCGGTACTAATGACCTCCGCCCCCCTAGCCGTTGGAACCGGCACTAATGGTCACATTAGTGCCGGTTCTATTACAAACCGGGACTAATGTGCTTCACATTAGGCACTTTTTCTACTAGTATAGGCACGCCCCAGGGGCCACTCCCCGGGCTTGTGGGCCCCTCGTGGCACATCTTGACCTAATTCCACCTCTATAAGTTCCCAAATATTCCAGATATACCAGAGAGCCATCCGAGACATTTTTGCCGCTGCCGCGAGCTTCTATTCTTCCACGATCTCGTTTGGAGGCATTTTTTGGTACTCTGCCAGAGGGGTAATCGAGCACGGAGGGCTTGTACATCATCCTTGCTGCCCTTCCTGTGATGCGTGAGTAGTTCACCACAGACGTACGGGTCCATATCTAGTAGCTAGATGGCTTGCTCTCTCTCTCTCCCCCTCCCTCCCTCCCTCTCTCTCTCTCTCTCTCTCTCTCTCTCTCTGATCTTCAATACGATGTTCTCCTTGATGTTCTTAGAGTTCTATTCGAGGCAGTCTTCTTTTTTTGCAGTGTGTTTGTTGGGATCCGATGAACTATTCTTTTTTTGAGCAATTGATCCGATGAATTATGAGTTTATGATCAAATTTTTCATGAATATTAATTGACTCTTTTCCGAAATTTATTATGCATGATCATTATAGCTTTATATTTCTCTCCGATCTATCTGTTTGGTTTGTCCAACTAGAGTGATTTATCTTGCAATGGGAGAGGTGCTTTGTGATGGGCTCAATTTGCAGTGCTCTATATACCAGTGACTGGAAGGGACAAGACACACATTTGTATTGTTTCCATTAAGGGTAAAATGACGGGGTTTATTCATATTGATTGGATTTACTTTATGTATATCATGTCATCTTGCGTAAGGCGTTACTTCATTTTATACTTAATACCCTAGATGCATCCTCGATAGCGGTCTATGGGTGGGGTAATAGTAGTAGATGCAGGCAGGAGTCGGTCTACTGCTCTCGGACGTGATGCCTATATACATGATCATTTTCTTGAATATCTTCATAACCATCAAGTGCCCAACAGTAATTTGTTCACCCACCATATGTTATGTGCTCGAGAGAGAAGCCTCTAGTGAAAACTATGGACCCCAGGTCTACTTATATCATATATAAAAATACAAAAATACCTTTCCGCAATTTTATTTCTTTTATTTTGTTTTGCAATTTATTTATTTACCTACCACCACGAGACTTAATTCTTGTAAGTAACCGTCGAGGGGATTGACAACCCCCTTGTTTGCGTTGGGTGCAAGTATTTGCTTTTGTGTGTGCAGGTGCTGTTCACAAGGCTTTGTGTGATTCTCCTACTTGATAACCTTGGTTTTTAACTGAGGGAAATACTTACCTCAACTGTACTGCATCATCTTTGTTTCTCACTAAGCAAAAGCATAATGCATAGTGCAAATTCCAACACTGGGAGCGCAACAAGCGCTACACACTGCAGTAGTAGCAAGAAGCTAGTACACATCTACCTCAGTTGATTGTAACTGAAGAATGTGTGCTAGCATTGTAGTGCTAGTCGCACAAACTGAGCTAGATTGATGAAACAAGTGCATGCAGGAGCAGGGTCGCGTGTGTTCGGTTTTACACCTTTATCTTCTCTAGGTTGTAATTTTGTGCTGGGTCATTTCATCTTTGCTTTGTCCATTTATTTTAAATTGGATAGGTTGCTCGAGCTCATAAACAGACCCTGAGGCCAACTCCAGCACACGACCCCAAACAGACGTCCGTTTAGCCCGGATTTTGTCCGTTTGTGTAGGACAATGGGGTCGTGTCCGGGCCTTTTTTGGGATGCGGTGGTCGTGCGCCCAACGCGCGGACACATCCTTTGGCCCCATCTTGTCCGCCACAACCAACATGCCCATATATTCATATTTCAATATTCAAAACTAGTTTGCACGTCCAAATATTAGTTGTCTCAAATAAAAATAGTTTTACAACCCAATCGAAATTGTCTCCAATAAAATAGATTTGCAACCAAATCGAAATTGTCTTGAATGAACATAATGAACCAATACACCCATTGATTGCCAATGTGATTCCACATGTACTCAACCAAGTCATGTTTAAGATCCAACTGAGTGTGCCAATCACGCATTTCACAATGAAATTGGGCAAACTGTTCAAACGTGGCCGGTTCTTGGTGCAGGGGCTCAACATTTTCACCTTGAAAATCAAATCCTTGGTCGAAGATGTTGTTATTACGCTCGTCCTCGACGATCATGTTATGCATGATCACACAAGCAGACATCACCTCCCAAAGCTTCCCTTCATCCCATGTCACTGCAGGGTTTCGAATGATACCCCGTCAGGATTGAAGCACACCAAAAGCACGTTCCACATCCTTTATAGCACTCTCTTGCATTTGGGAAAATCTCTGTCTCTTCTCACATTAGGGGTTCGAGATTGTCTTCACAAAAGTTGACCACTAAAGATATATACCATCAACTAGGTAGTATCCCTTGTTGTACTGGTGGCCATTGATCTCGAAGTTGACAGGAGAAAAGTGGCCTTCTGCAAGCCTTGCGAGGACCGGAGAACGTTGCAGCATGTTGATATCATTGTGAGAACCTGCCATGCCGAAGAAAGCATGCCATATCCAAAGATCTTGCGAAGCCACCGCTTCTAATATGACAGTGCACGCTTTAACATGCCCCTTGTACTGGCCCTGCCAAGCAAATCGACAGTTCTTCCACTCCCAGTGCATACAATCTATGTTGCAAAGCATGCCTGGAAAGCCTCTAGCGACGTTGATCACCAACAACCTTTCTGTATGAGCGGCATTTGGCTGCCTCTGTACTCAGGGCCAAACACTGCCACCACGGCCTTGCAGAAGTTGTACAGTGATAGAAGACATGTCGAATCGCTCATGCACCCGTACTCATCCACCAGATCACTTGGAATTCCATATGCAAGCATGCGGAAAGCCGCAGTGCATTTCTGGTAAAGGAGCAGGGTATTCGAAAAGTAATCGGCATAGAGCAGGCCGTGGCCTCTCTCTATGTTGCAGTTCAGGTTGGGAGCACAACCAAAGACTGACCCCCTGTACCGAGGAAGCTCCCGTTCAATGTGGTCATGAATGACCAGTGCAACCACCACAAGATCTTCGTCATCCAAGGACGAATCGTCCGATGAATAAATGAAGTGGTTGAAGAAAAATTCATCTCCACTATCCATACCTTTGTGGGCAAAGTGTCAAACGCCTTGCGGTCGTGGTGGCAAAGAGGTCGCGATGATCGCCTCGATGCAGCTGGGGTGGTTGGCGGCCGGCTACAGGCTGCTCTGGAGCACCCGATGAAAGTTGTCGTGTTCCATACCCGTCGCCGGCGGTCGTATCCCCTCTGGCATCGGCTACGATGGCGACGGCCAAAACTCCTCCAACTGACGGCCAAAACTCCTACGAAAGCACGGGCTTGGTGCCGGCCATTTTGAGACGTGGTTTGGTATGGACGGTCCGGGGGTGAGCAGTGAGGAGGCGGCTGGAGAATAGTGGCGGCGCCGGCAGCGGGGTGGGGCAGGGGAGAGCGGGTGGAGGCGGGGGAGAGCGGGTGGAGGCGTTGGAGGCGAATGGAGTGCTAGTGTCCCTGACAAGCGGACCATGGAGAGGACAAGGGCCTGCGTCCAGCCCGTCCGTGCAATGTCCGTTTCACCCCAAACGCGGCGCAAGTTTGGGCCGAGAATTGGTCGCAAGCGGATGAAAACCGGACATTTGTCAGTTTGGGGCCACGCGTTGGGCCACGCTATTCGTCCGTTCTACTCCAAACGTACTAGGACGGACGTGATGGGGCCACGCGCCGGAGTTGTCCTGATTCCATAACGGTATATGTTCTTTTTGTTTGGAACACCATCCAAAACATTGATCAACTTGATGAGAAGAATTACCTACAATAGCTCATACAAATATTTATATCTAAATAGCTAACCCCACTGACCTATTTTTCTCAACATGCAAGCATGCCACCTCGACAAGAAACATGCTTGAGAAAAGGCCTGCTTCGACATGCAACCATACATAAAAAAACGCCATCTCAACATGCAATGATGCATGAGAATTTGCATTCATTATGCTATATATTTTAATAAATATTTTACATCTATAGAATAATCAAATAAAACAAATCGTATGTATTTTTGGTCTTTTTGTTCATATTTTCACCTAAATATTCATAGTATTTTCCTTTTATTTTTCTGTTAACTCATTGTACCACCTCTTGTATCCTCAGCGGCGGGAGCAATACCCACATGAGGTGCATAACCAACAACTTTAGATTTCAACTGAAGACAAGAGTAGTGGGAAAAGGGGAATGGATAAAAATATATGCATGGGGCAAAAGCGGTGGTCACATTTAAATTAAATGACAATATGATATATTCATTGATATTTTTTTTTTGTTATATTTAGCTAATCCAGTTACATCTCTTAGTTTTGTGTAACTTAATTTATCGACATGTAATCTAAAATATAAATATTACTAATTACACTTAGCAAAATTTACCACATTTTATACTTATTTATAACTTATTCTATTAATATACGATACTAAAAAATGTATTTTGCTATTACATTTAGCAAAATTAATTACATTTTTTACTTCTTTATAACTTATTCTGTCAATGTACTATTCTCACATTTATATTTAACTATTACAGTTAGAATAATCAGTCACATAACCATGCGGCTAAATATGAAGGTCCGGCGTTCTTTGGTTTACAAAATTAAAATGTATCATCAGAAATACAGTTGTGTTAACTTTAAATTGTATTCTCGAACCAAATTAGTTTTTGAGAGTATACAATTTAAACTGAATTTCCATTTAAACTGAATTCCCATAGATGGTTCCGATAAAAATAATGAAAGGAGCATCATCACAATCCTCCATAGAATAGCTTATGTGACTTAGATTTATTATTGTGTTTATATATGAGTATTCATGTGCAGTAAGTATACTTAATTATATTGTCAAATAACTGTAAACCATATGATGTAACAAATATCTTTAAAATGTTTCTAGAGTAGGTAATTGTCTATCATAGGTGTAGGACAATAGAAGATTGTAGAGTATGCGAGAAGTTAAATGATTCGACTTAACTAAAATCAGACAAACCATATGAGGTCAAAAAAATGGAACAAGAAAAGGTCATTTTAGAACGTGAAGTTACATTAAAGTCTTTTTGCAGTCCTCAACGCTAGGTCCACCTCTTGCATCGTGAATTTTATCCATACATCCCTAAAAGAATTGCAAAGACAAACATGTAAAAAGCTTGACTAACATCAAAGATTTAAAAGGGCACCATGAACCATCCACCTCAACAGTGAGAATCTACGATTGAGGAATGTACTATGGTAGGCAGGTTGCCGAAATGTTGCTTCATCGTCGTACTGTAAGGGAAGAAGACTTGGAGTACAAAAGAACGAAATGAGAGATCAAGAGACAACAATACGGTTATCGAACTATCGTCCTCATCGCCATCAAGACAAGGTCGATGTGCCTGGACAACAATATACGAGACCACGAATCGTTAATAAGCTTGACCAAAACACCACAAATTCTCTCATGTAAAATGTAGATCTATGACAACAACAGGAGAATTAGGATAGAACGTGGGACTTGTCGTGGTTCTAAGCCTGACAGTAGAGTGGGGGGTAGGTATTGAGAGGCAAGGTCCTAGCTATGGAGAGGTTGTAAGCACAAGGGATGTACGAGTTCAGGCCCTTCTCGGAGGAAGTAACAGCCCTACGTCTCGGAGCCCGGAGGCGGTCGAGTGGATTATGAGTATATGAATTACAAGGTGCCGAACCCTTCTGCCTGTGGAGGGGGGTGGCTTATATAGAGTGCGCCAGGACCCCAGCCAGCCCACGTAGGAGAGGGTTTAAGGTGAGTTAAGTCTGGGGCGTTACTGGTAACGCCCCACATAAAGTGCCTTTACTATCATAAAGTCTACTTGACTACAGGCCGTTGCAGTGCAGAGTGCCTCTTGACCTTCTGGTGGTCGAGTGAGTCTTCGTGGTCGAGTCCTTCAAGTCAGTCGAGTGTGCCCCTCGTTGGTCGACTGGAAGGCGACTTCTTCTAAGGGTGTCCTTGGGTAAGGTACTTAGATCAGGTCTATGACCCTACCCTAGGTACATAACCCCATCATTAGCCCCCGAATGGATTGAGGCTTCGAGTGAGGAAGGAGTTGATGTCGTTTCCGATTAACCTTTGTGCCCTGGTCGTGCGTTGTCCTGGACCAAAGAATCTCTTCATCGACAGGGAGCAATTTGCCCTCAGTCGACTCGATCCATTCTATTTTTGCGTCGAGTGATCTTTCGGGCTTCGACGATCTCCGAGCGACGGATCGCCGGAAACACCGCGTCTGACAGACTGATTTGCTGTTCGCGGATTCCGCGGGATGCGAAATTTGGGGACGTGCGCGAAGCGGGGCGGACCGCGGCGTTCGGATGGGACGGGGCATAGACGCCTCGATCTCCGCGCCGCCTTTTTTGCCACGTATCCCGTCTGCATAACTGCTCCCAGATATGATTAGATCGACGGGCCCACTTGTCATCCACTCGGAAGGGACCTTATAAATGTGCCCGGCGAGGATTTCTGTGCTGCGCCTCAGCATTCTCTCCCTCTCTCTGCTTCCTTCTTCCCCGCCCAGCGTGCTCGCTCTCGCCCCCGCACCACTTCCCCTCGCGCATCTCGCCGGCGACCATGGCCAAAGAGAAGACGGCGGCGCTAGAGCGCGCAAAGAAGGCGTCGGCGTCGGAGAAGGCGAAGGGGAGATCCACCAGCCGCGGAGGGTCCTCGTCCAGATCCCGTCTGCCAAAGGGCTGGGTCCAAGGAGACTGGATCCAGTCGACCATCACAGAGAAGGACCTCCTCGACATGGCCAACGAGGGCTTGATCCCTCACGGAGCTGTGAGGCTTCCGGGGAAGGAGTGGCAGCCTCAGCCGGAAGAGGGTGAGTGTGTGCTTTTGGCCACTCATGTTGATCGTGGGTTTTCCTTGCCGCCGAGTATTTTCTTCCGTGGCTTCTTGAATTTCTTCGGAGCGCAGCTTCACCACTTTACCCCAAACTCCATTGCCTATCTTGCTGCATTCGTGTCCATGTGTGAGGGTTTCTTGGGCTGTCGACCGCACTGGGGTTTGTTCAAACATATATTCACGTGTCGCTCTTAGACCGTGAAGAAGGCGAGCCCAGGTGATGAGAGAACCCGAGTCGTCCAAATGTGTGGGGGTCTGGGGATCCAGGTGAGGAATAAGAGCACCTTCCCGCCCATGACCTTTCCCGAGTCCGTCAGAGGCTGGCAGTCGACTTGGTTCTACTGCCAGGTCCAGTCGACGCCAGGGCAGTCGAGTGGACTCCCCCCGTTTACCATGGACCGAGTGAACAAGCCCTCCCCTCTGAAGCTGATTCCGGAGGAGAAAGCTGACGTGAAGATGTTGATGGAGCGCGTGGTGCAGTTGGTTCGGGAGGGAGTGACGGGCATGGACCTCCTGGAGGTCTTCCTCAGGCGTCGCATCCAGCCCCTTCAGTTCCGGAGCCACTGCATGTGGTTGTACTGTGGGACCGAAGACGAGACTAGAGTCCATCCAGAAGCAGTCGACGACGTCACTCTGGAAAGATGGATGGCAGCCGTTACCGGAAACAAGGATAACCCACGCGGAGCCAGAAGGATTCCTCCACTCGACCACAACAGCGACCCAAACAAGGTACACTTGCCCTGCTCTCCACTGCGCTCTTGTCGCATCCATTTCTGTTTACCCTGCCGACTGGTCGACTGATCCTTGTCTGGACATCTGCTAGGCCCTCACCGAGCTGTACTCGATGCCCAATGGGGCACAAGCTTCGACCGAGGAGGGCGAGGCGAGCGGGGGCGAGAGCCAGGAAGAGGAGGAATGGGACTCGGATGTTGCAGAGGATGATGACGACGATGATGATGATGACGGTGATGAAGATGACGTCGAGGACGAGGAAGAAGAGGAGGAGGAGGTCGTACCACCGCGCTCAGAAAGGCGGTCGAAGCTTGTGCACGACCCTTCGACCGAACGTGGTAAGGGGGTTGCGACCGCCACTTAGTCGACCAAGCGCCCTCGAACCACCTCTCCGGTGCCGACTGAAAAGGCGCCGAAGCAGCCCAGGGCGGCCTCGTCGAAGCCGATCAAGCTCCTGCCGAAGATGAAGGTGTCCATCCCCACCATATCAGGGTAACCGTGCTGCTCATATTTTCTTATTTTGTGTGAACTTTGTCTCTGGTTGACGCTGACGTTAGTCGACTGATCCTTTGGAGTTGCAGTGCTGCTACTTCTGAAACCTCGGCCCGGGCTGATGACCACGAGATGGAGGACGCAGCAACTTCGAACCCAGGTACTGTATTCTTAACGCTGTTCTTAGTCGACTGACTCGCGATCTCTGATCCTGATCTTTCTCTGTAGCTCCACCCAATACTGTTATCAATCTTCCTGATGATGATGAGGATGAAGAGCCGCTGCAGCGCAGGAGGAGTCGGAAAGCGTCCGCCAGTAAGGTGCCTCAGGACGTGACGGCGCCTGAGATTCTGACTGTGGAGGAAGAGAACACCACTCGACACACGGTGTCCTTCGCAAATCCACTAACGAGTGCTCAGCAGCCCTCCCTCTTCACGACGCACCACGTCCCAGAGGACCAAGCTGGCGCAGCGAAGGAGGCGATACGCCAGGCGGGACTCATGATGGAGCAGCTGAAGACCATCCGGGACGCGAGCCAGGCAGCTTATGACGCCAGTTCTGCCCTCCAAAGCAATGTCCAGGTCAGTCGACCGTTGTTTGTTCTGTTGGATATGCTACCAAAAACTTTTCTTTTCCGGAATCTATAGTAGTCACCCACTGGGTGTGTCGAATGAACTCCGTGGTAGCGGGGGCACGCTGAGTGCACCCGCTGGGTGTAGTCCCCAAGGCTAAGGTCGACTGCTGGCAGTCGGCCTTAGGCTTTATGATGTCAATTTTTCTGTCAGTCGACTATGTCGACTGGATTTCACAAACCGGTGGGGGCACGCTGAGTGCACCCACTGGGTGTAGTCCCCGAGACTGTGGTCGACTGCTTGCAGTTGATCACAGTCTTAGAGAATACATCTTTTTTTTTGAGGTCGACTGGTCGACTTTGTCTTCAACAGGATTAGTGGGGGCACGCTGAGTGCACCCACTGGGTGTAGTCCCCGAGACTACGGTCGAATGCTTGTATTCGGCTGTAGTCTTAGAAACGTGAGTTTTTCCCTTTTTCACTCGGAAGTGAATTATATTTGACATTTAGTCGATTGGTTCTTTGCAGAACTCTTGTGATCTTGTGGCTCGCTACTCAGAGCTGGAACACAAACATACTCAAGTCGAGCTGAGTTTGAAGCTGGTTCAGGAGAAGCTGACAAAGGCAAAGGAGGAGACCGAAGGTATGTTTGGTGAGAACTTGACGACTGCTTTTCCCCTTGCTTGTTTCAAAAATCTGATCTTGCTGTAACTTGCAGGTAAGGTAAGGGAGGCCCAACAGAAGAAAGACCTTGAGTTAGCTGAGAAGATCAAGCTTGCTAACGAGAAGTTAGCTTCAGTCACCAAGCTCGAACAAGACAATACCAATCTGAAAGATGCTCTTGGGATTGCCAACAAGGAGGTCAGTCGACTGAAAACTGATAAAGCTGCCCTGACCGATCAAGTCGCCAAATTGACTGGGAAGAAAACTGATCTGGAGGCCTTCCTGAGTGGACTTGCCAAGAAGCTATTTCTTATGCTTGAAGGTAAACCTCTATGCTTGGTAGACATTTCCAATTGTGATTTTTCCATTCGACCGTCTCCTTGACTTAGTGGTCACCCTTGCAGAATTTTGTCAAAACTTTGAAGAAGAAACTAGCCGGCTGGAGCCGAACCTCGACCCCGTCAATTCTCCGGTGAACGATGAAGTTGCCATGGATGTTCTCCGACTGGAGTCCCGTGTTGCAGCTGTCGTGGACTATCTCGCAAGGCTGAAGGCCGCCACATCTCGCATCGACTCGACGCTTTGGCCTGAGGAGACACTTCAGAATGACCTTGAATCGCTGATGGCCCGGTTGAACACGATCCCTGGTCGAGTGCAGGAATGGAAGAAGTCCTCGGCTCGGTGTGGTGCAGATGTTGCTCTGTGTCTTGCCCGAGTCCACTGTAAGGATGCACGAGAAGAGAAGCTGGCGGCCCTTCGGGTGGCCAATACCAAGAAGCACGACTTCAGGTCCTTTATGGAAACTTTCCTTGGAGCTGCCACTCGGATCGCCGACGGAATTGACCTTGATGAATTCGTTGCTCCTTCCAGCCCTCCACAGGAGGGGTAAAAAACTTCTTCTGGCTCGACGCTTTTAAATTTGCCTCGGTATGCCGAGTGGAATTGTAACCGATAAACCTTAACAGGCTTAACGCCTGAGCACTCTCGGTTCCTTTAGATGTCGATTCAAACTTGAATTTGGTGCTTGAATATGATTTCCTTTGGCTCGAAATGTCTTTTGCAGGTTCAAAGCAAGGCGCCTTTACTGCAATCGACTTATTCTTCAGTCCACTTAGGCGAGCACTGGGCTGCAGCTAAGCCTCCGAGTGAGAGGTTTATTCTTCACTCGGCAGGATTTTGATAACTTAGGCGAGTGCTTGGACTGCAGCTAAGCCCCCGAGTGAGAGGGTTGCTCTACACTCGGTAGGATTTTGATAACTTAGGCGAGTGCTTGGACTGTAGCTAAGCCTCCGAGTGAGAGGGTTGCTCTACACTCGGTAGGATTTTGATAACTTAGGCGAGTGCTTGGACTGCAGCTAAGCCTCCGAGTGAGAGGGTTTCTCTACACTCGGTAGGATTTTGATAACTTAGGCGAGCACAGGGCTGCAGCTAAGCCCCCGAGTGAGAGGGTTGCTCCTCACTCGGTAGGATTTTTGTAACTTAGGCGAGCACAGGGCTGCAGCTAAGCCCCCGAGTGGAAGGCTGGCTTACCACTCGGTAGGATTTTTATAACTTAGGCGAGCACAGGGCTGCAGCTAAGCCCCCGAGTGGAAGGCTGGCTTACCACTCGGTAGGATTTTGATAACTTAGGCGAAACAGATTCGCAGCTAAGCCTCCGAGTGGGAGTCTGGCTCGCCACTCAGTAGGATTTTTACAAACTTAGGCGAAACGGATTCGCAGCTAAGTCACCCACTGAGGGGGAATTTTATTGGACAAAAATAAAAAGCGGCAGAAATTATGGAGGGACTAAGACACTATTATTTTGAGGTCCATGAACTACAGAAGTACTTTATTGCAACTCATCCGAGTGATAAAACTTAAGTGTAAAATGGGCGGAGTAGCTCCGCGTTCCAAGCTCGGGGCTCGTCGATATTATGCTCGACGTTGTAAAGACGGTACGCCCCGTTGTGGAGAACCTTGGTGACGATGAAGGGGCCTTCCCAAGAAGGAGCAAGCTTGTGTGGTTTGTGCTGATCCACTCGGAGAACCAAATCTCCTTCCTGGAAGGCTCGATCTCTCACATTTCTGGCGTGGAAACGACGCAAATCTTGTTGGTAGATGGTCGACCGGATCAGAGCCATCTCCCTTTCTTCCTCTAAAAGGTCGACTGCGTCTTGCCGCGCTTGTTCAGCCTCTGCTTCGTTGTAGATTTCAACTCGAGGAGCATTGTGGAGAAGATCACTCGGCAAGACTGCTTCAGCTCCATAGACCAAGAAGAATGGAGTTCTTCCGGTCGACCGATTAGGTGTGGTCCGCAGTCCCCAGAGTACTGAGGGAAGTTCGTCGACCCAAGCTCCAGCCGCGTGTTTGAGATCACGCATCAGTCGAGGCTTCAATCCCTTAAGAATCAGTCCATTAGCTCGCTCTGCTTGTCCATTCGACTGCGGATGGGCGACTGAAGCGTAGTCGACCCGTGTGCCTTGGGAGTTGCAGAAAGCTCTGAATTCCTCTGAGTCAAAGTTCGACCCATTATCCGTAATGATGCTGTGTGGAACTCCATATCTGAATATTAGTTCCCTGATGAAGCTTACAGCAGTACCGGTGTCAAGGCTCTTGATTGGTTTAGCCTCGATCCACTTGGTGAACTTGTCGACTGCCACCAGTACATGCGTGAAGCCACTTCGTCCTGTTCTCAAAGGACCGACCATGTCCAATCCCCATACTGCGAAAGGCCAGACGAGTGGAATGGTCTTCAGAGCCGACGCAGGCTTGTGTGACATATTCGAGTAGAATTGACATCCCTCGCACTTATCCACTATCTCTTTTGCCATCTCATTCGCCTTTGGCCAGTAAAATCCGGCTCGGTATGCTTTGGCCACGATGGTCCGAGAGGACGCATGATGACCACAGGTCCCCGAGTGAATATCATTGAGGATGAGTCCACCTTCTTCTGGTGTTATGCACTTCTGACCAACCCCAGTCGCGCTTTCTCTGTATAATTGTCCTTTGATTACGGTAAAGGCCTTAGATCGACGGACGATCTGTCGAGCCTCTTCCTCATCCTCCGGGAGCTCTTTCCTCAGGATATATGCGACATACGGAATCGTCCAGTCGGGAATGACCACCAAAACCTCCATGATCAAGTCGACCACCGCTGGAACTTCAACTTCAGTCGGATCTGTGGCACTCTTGGGCTGTGGAGTTTCTTCGGTGAAAGGATCCTCTTTGACTGACAGAGTGTGTATATGCTCCAAGAACACACCACTCGGAACGGCTTCTCTCTTGGAACCTATCTTTCCTAGATCATCAGCTGCTTGATTTTTCAGTCGGGGTATATGATGGAGCTCCAACCCCTCGAACTTCTTTTCCAGCTTCCTCACTGCACTGCAGTATCCAGTCATGGCTGGGCTTCTCACGTCCCACTCTTTCATCACCTGATTGACCACTAAATCCGAGTCGCCATAGACCATCAGGTGACGGACGCCGAGTGAAATGGCCATGCGCAACCCATATAAGAGGGCTTCATATTCTGCCTCATTGTTGGAGGAATCAAAGTGAATCTGGAGCACATATCTGAGCTTATCTCCTCTGGGGGAAACCAGGACAACCCCAGCACCGGAACCATTCAACATCTTAGAGCCATCAAAAAACATGGTCCAATGCTCCGAGTGAACTTCAGTCGGCTGCTGCTGTTCAATCCACTCGGCAAGGAAATCTGCTATTGCCTGGGACTTAATGGCTTTCTTTGCCTCAAACTTGATATCAAGGGGAAGAAGTTCAATCGCCCATTTGGCCACTCGACCAGTTGCATCTCTGTTGTGCAAAATCTCTGATAGTGGAGCGTCGCTGACGACTGTGATGGAATGATCAGAGAAATAATGAGCAACCTTCTTTGTGGTCATGTATATTCCATACACAAGCTTCTGATAATGAGGATATCTCTGCTTGGATGGAGTCAAGACTTCAGACAAATAATACACTGGGCGCTGAACTTTGAGAGCTTTTCCTTCTTCTTCCCGCTCGACTGTTAGCACAGTACTGACGACTTGTCCTGTGGCTGCGATATAGAGCAACAGAGGCTCTTTGCTGATTGGAGCAGCAAGCACCCGCTGGGTGGAGAGCAGAGCTTTTAGCTCGGCAAACGCTGCATCAGCTTCTGGAGTCCACTCGAACTTGTCTGTCTTCTTCATCAGTCGGTAAAGAGGTAATGCCTTTTCACCGAGTCGTGAGATGAATCGACTTAATGCGGCCAAGCATCCAGTAAGCTTCTGGACATCATGCACTCGCACAGGGCGTTTCATTCGGAGAATAGTGCCAATCTTCTCTGGGTTAGCGTCGATTCCCCGTTCGGAAACGAGAAAACCGAGTAACTTGCCACCAGGAACTCCAAATGTGCACTTTGATGGGTTGAGCTTGATATCATACCTTCTGAGGTTGGCAAATGTTTCGGCGAGGTCAGCGAGCAGGTCGGAACCTTTTCGTGACTTGACAACGATATCATCCATATAAGCCTCCACATTCCGACTGATTTGAGTGAGTAGACACTTCTGAATCATTCGCATAAACGTGGCTCCGGCATTCTTGAGGCCGAATGGCATGGTGATATAGCAGAAGCACCCGAATGGAGTGATGAAAGCTGTTTTTACCTCATCGGGCCCGTACAGACGAATCTGGTGGTACCCGGAGTAGGCATCTAAAAAAGATAACCTCTCACATCCCGCGGTCGAGTCAACAATTTGATCTATGCGAGGGAGAGGAAAATGATCTTTCGGGCAGGCCCGGTTGATGTGCTTGAAATCAATGCACATTCGGAGCGACATGTCCTTCTTAGGAACCATGACGACATTAGCGAGCCACTCGGAGTGGTATATCTCTCGGATAAATCCTGCCGCCAACAGTCGAGCCACTTCTTCGCCAATGGCTTTTCTCTTCTGGACGGCGGACCGCCGAAGATGCTCTTTGACTGGTTTTGCAGATGAGTCGACTCTTAGGCGATGCTCAGCCAGTCCCCTGGGAACACCTGGCATGTCAGCGGGCTTCCATGCAAAAATGTCCCAGTTCTCACGGAGGAACTGGATGAGCGCTTCTTCCTATTTTGGGTCGAGTGTCGTGGAGATGCGAGTCGGAGCTGCTTCGGGGTCGGTCGGGTGAATGTGAACAGGCTTCGTCTCACCGGACGACTGGAATGCAGACTCTGTGGCGGGCTTCTTGGATCGCAGCAAATCACTCGGATCTGCGTTTTGCTTGTATTCTTCGAACTCAACTGTTGTCACCTGGGAATCGGCAATCTTGGAGCCCTTCTGAAAGCACTCTTCTGTCTTTTTCCTATCACCGGTGACAGTGATCACTCCTTTGGGGCCGGGCATCTTCAATTTGAGGTACACGTAGCATGGTCGAGCCATAAACCGTGCGTAAGCTGGTCTCCCCAAAATGGCATGATATGCACTCTGAAAATCCACGACCTCAAACGTCAGCTTTTCTTTGCGAAAATGCTTCGAATCACCAAACACTACGTCCAAAGCTATCTGGCCGAGTGACTCGGCCTTCTTCCCTGGTATAACTCCATGAAAGCTCATGTTACTAGTGCTCAGTCGGGACATCGGAATGCCCATACCTTTCAATGTGTCTGCATACAGTAAGTTCAGCCCACTTCCACCATCCATCAGCACCTTTGTCAGTCGAGTGCCTTCGACAACTGGATCGACCACCAAAGCTTGCCTCCCAGGGGTGGCAATATGAGTCGGGTGATCAGATTGGTCGAACGTGATGGGTGTTTGAGACCACTTCAGATAATTTGCTTTTGCGGGGGCAACCATGTTCACCTCTCGGTTAATCACTTTCAGTCGACTTCTGCTTTCCACATCTGCAAAGATCATCAGAGTGGAGTTGATATGCGGATATCCTTCCTCACTGTCCTCCTTGTCTTCGGCCTTGTCCGACTCCTTCTCCTTGTCCTTAGACTGTTTTCCCTGAAACTGCTGGATCAGGAGTCGACATTGGCGAGTGGTGTGCTTCGGGTAAATGATATTCCCCTCTTCGTCTTTCTTCGTGTGAATGTGACATGGCATATCCATCACGTCGTTCCCTTCTTTATCCTTTACCTTCTTGGGGTTCCAGGATCCTTTTGGTTTCCCCTTAAACTTTCCTTGAGTCACGGCCAGAGCCTCTCCAGGAGCTGCCGGTTCAGCCTTCCGCTTCTGTTTCCGACTGGTGTTTCCTTTTTCCGACTGACTCGGCTTGTGCTTGCCGCTTCGGAGTCGGTCTTCTTCTTCGCCGTTGGCGTACTTGGTAGCAATCTCCATCATCCGACTCAAGGTCATGTCACCGGTTCGACCAAACTTCAAACTCAGTTCTCTGTTCTTGACACCATCTTTGAAGGCGCAGACTGCCTGATGATCGGACACATTCTCCACAGTGTGGTGCAAAGTGATCCACCTCTGAATATACTCTCTGAGAGTCTCATTAGTTTTCTGCACGCAGACTTGCAACTCTGTCAATCCAGCTGGTCGCTTGCAAGTTCCTTCAAACGTTCTGATGAACACTCGGGACAGATCTTCCCAAGTGTAAATGCTGCTAGGAGGTAATTGAGTCAACCATGCCCTGGCAGAACCTTCCAGCATGAGGGGCAAGTGCTTCATGGCCACTTCGTCGTTCCCACCACCAATCTGAACTGCCACTCGGTAGTCTTCAAGCCAAGTTTCAGGCTTAGACTCACCAGTGAACTTGCTGACTCCTGTTGCCAACCTGAAATTGGGAGGGATAACTGCAGCTCTGATAGCTCTGCTGAAACATTCAGGACCAGAAACATGCACTCGACTGCTTGTGGGTACATCTCTGTCGAGTGCACCTCGATGGGCTCTGTTCCGGTCGACCAACCCTTGCACGATAATGGATCGCGCGTCGAAGCCTGGTTCTCTGGGGTCGACTGGAACCCTACGCCCTGTACTGTATTGACGCCTATCATCTGGCTGCCGAGGAGCGTAAGACCCACCCCTCGGAGGGGAATAGGGCACTCGACGCCTATCATCTCGGTCGAGTCTGTCACCATATTGATCTCGCCGATTCCCGCGCCCTTCGCGCCGCGGAGGCGATCTGGGGCTGTGCGCCGACTGAACTGTATTCACAGTGACGGATCGACTGTCAATTCTGTTGCGCGACTGAGACACGGCTGAATTCTGATCTCCTGCTGCCCGGAGTAAATCCCTGATCTGCAACAAACCTCTACCAGCTTCCGACTGCGAAGGCTGGATGGACTCTGCTATACGGGTCGCAGCTGCTAAATTTTGAATTGGGGTTCGATATACCTGAGTCGGCGGGAAGAGTTGACGTCGACTGGTGTCGGGAACTCGTTGCCGCGCGCGCTCGTCGAGTGCTCGCTGAAGGTTCTCCAGTCGAGTGCGCTCGGCCAAATTGGCCAGACGCGCCTCCTCCAAGGCACGAGCCTCGGGGGTTTCTCCTGCGATGGGAATACGCAGGGGATCCTCGTTCCTGCGGCGAAGTTCCTCTCTTTGCAGAGAGTCGAGTGGCTCGGGCTGGTACTCTTCGTAGCCTCGTGTAGGGTCGCCGCCGTCACCTGCTCCACCACCACGGGCGAAGCCAGGAGGACTGTGGGGCCCGTCGACCATCAAGATTTCCGCCGCTGGATCACTGCTACTGCACTCGGATGCAGTCTCTACGGGGCCAGTCGACTGATCGAACAAGCCGTAGAGAGGTTCGTCGGTCTCGATTGCCGCAACTTGGGTGGTGGCCGATTGGCGAGCCACCGCGTGCCTCACCGATCGCTGAAGCCTCGACCGGCCTGAGCGCTTGCGCTGGCGGGAGACCGGAAGGGTGGACGATAAAGGAGCCGACCGATACTGGGTCGACGGTTGCCGCAGCAGAACGCCACGGACACATGCGCGAAAATGCGTCGCACCACGGACGGGGAGCGCATCCACGTCGAGTGGAGCCTCCTGGAGCCATGCGGAGTCGTCGGCGATGAAGGCGAGAGTGCCGAGACGGATCTCTTGACCCTCGACCAAAACTCCAGCAGACACCATGATGAAAGTACTCGGAAGAATCGCAACTTCTCCACAAAATCGCTAAAACACCTGCCCCACGGTGGGCGCCAACTGTCGTGGTTCTAAGCCTGACAGTAGAGTGGGGGGTAGGTATTGAGAGGGAAGGTCCTAGCTATGGAGAGGTTGTAAGCACAAGGGATGTACGAGTTCAGGCCCTTCTCGGAGGAAGTAACAGCCCTACGTCTCGGAGCCCGGAGGCGGTCGAGTGGATTATGAGTATATGAATTACAAGGTGCCGAACCCTTCTGCCTGTGGAGGGGGGTGGCTTATATAGAGTGCGCCAGGACCCCAGCCAGCCCACGTAGGAGAGGGTTTAAGGTGAGTTAAGTCTGGGGCGTTACTGGTAACGCCCCACATAAAGTGCCTTTACTATCATAAAGTCTACTTGACTACAGGCCGTTGCAGTGCAGAGTGCCTCTTGACCTTCTGGTGGTCGAGTGAGTCTTCGTGGTCGAGTCCTTCAAGTCAGTCGAGTGTGCCCCTCGTTGGTCGACTGGAAGGCGACTTCTTCTAAGGGTGTCCTTGGGTAAGGTACTTAGATCAGGTCTATGACCCTACCCTAGGTACATAACCCCATCAGGACTATTCTTGTGTACGACATTGTCACTAAGGACACAATGTTGAGCGTAACGTGACCAGTGATGCACGTGTATATGTGTGTATGAGATGTGTTGCCGCTGTAACTACAGGGCCGGGTCCTTTGGTAGCTAGCTAACCTCCCGGCGCCTGATCTCCCACTTCCCTGCATGTAGGGAAGGCCAGCACGCTGGCTGTTGTATATGTATCGTACTCTCATGCGTAATACAGTATGAGCAACATTATTTCTCCACTCTTCTTGGTAATCAGAGCTTTAGGTCTTCTCTCCATGGCCAGCCACCTCCAGTCTCTCCCGCTCCCAGCTGACGCCGGCGTCACCGGCGACGGCCCGTTGGCCGAAGAGCTCGCCGCCACTGCTGATGCGCGCCCTCGCGCCTCCCTCACTCCTGACTCATCTTCCTCCTCATGTGGTTTGCCCCTAGCACCTATCCCGCCCAACCCACCCCCACCACCGATCCCTCTCTCTGTGCCTGGCATTGCGGCGCCTACCACTGGTCTCCCGGCTAGCATCACGCACATCGTCGACTTCAAGATGTCTGTCGATGGATCCAACTTCGCCCGGTGGAGGAACTACATCAACATTTTCCTTGCTCGGCACCACGCTGATACGTTCATTTTGCATCATGTTTTTATATCAATATTTATTGCATTATGGGCTGTTATTACACATTATGCATGTTAGTTGGCCGATTAAAGATCGTAAAGTGATATATATGGTAATCATGCTATACATGGTAATCCAATTAAGATGGCCAGATTCTAGTCGGTTTAGCTTTGGAATTCTTTTTGTATACGCCAAGTCCAGCGTGCCAACATAAATATAAGGTCATGGCCGATTGAGAAAAGAACAATCAATCTATCAATACAAACATTACTTTTTCACGTACGTCTACTTTCTGTTGCTACTTCCTGACGATCTATCGGAGGATGATCGGTGCGAGCTTGAACAAGAGGTTGAGAAAGAGATGGTTGGGCAACTAAAGTTGACTGGATACCGCAAGATAAGGATCGGCATCGTCTAAGAAGGTACATGTGCCGAACCCTTCCGATTTGACAAACACCAAGGTAAAAAAGTCAACTGAAGAAATTTGTCGTCTAATTGATGTGTGTGTATCTAGTAAGTACAATTCTGATGAGAAGACTACAACGCACACAATTAATCAATCAGTAGCTAATAGAATCAAAGAATTTAAGGAGCAACTTCATAAAGATATTGAAAATAATTTACCTAGTCATGTTCTTTCATTAGTGCTGCAAATCAACGATGAGTATTATGAGAAAAGGCAGATGGAGAATAGTGGCTTCATTAACTTTCCTAGTAATATTCATACAACTAGAGCATCGGCTAATAACGTTGTGCAGCCCTATGTTCCTTTAAATAGTGATCAAGGTGGCCGAACTATGTGAGTAGTTCGGCCAATAATTTTATGCCTAGTGTAGCTGCTCATATTGTCTCAACTTCGGTTCCACAAAATCGCAACAACAATAAGCGAAGTGCTAGTTCTAAATCTAGTTTACAGCAACCTTTTTATCAAACTGTAGCATATAATACACCACGGCTGCTGACTGTCGGTACCGGAATTCCGTGCGGGTCGGTACCCGATTCATATTTTAATGTGTCTCTCTCGCAAGCATCACAAGCTCAAATTTCTTTGTTGGAGTTTCCATCACGTGCTAGCCTTTCATCTGCTTCACAAACCAGTTCTCTACAGCCTAATGATAGTTTTAAGGATAAGCTTGCTAGTATACTAAGAGAATTTGGTTTAGAACCTAAGGGTAAAGCACGTGCGTATCAAAAACCATACCCTGATTACTTCGACTCAACGCCATATCCTCGTGGTTTTAGAATTCCAGAATTTGTTAAGTTTACATGGGAACATAGTAGATCCACTTTTGAGCATGTTGAACAATTTTTAGCACAATACGGCGAAGTCAATACATCGGATGTTTATATAGTAAATTTATTCCCTCTGTCTTTGTACGGTACTGCATTTACTTGGTTTACATCGCTGGCTGCTAATTCTATTTCAACATGGGCACAATTGGAGAAAAAAATTCATGATTATTTTATGTCGATAAAATTGAATTTCGACTTTTGGATTTATGTATGGTTAGGCAGAAATATAACGAACATGTTCATCATTATATTAGAAGGTTTAGAGATGTAAAAAACCGATGTTTTAGCTTGACCATAGCCGAAAAGGATTTAGCATATCTTGCCTTTTCGGGTCTGCTTGCTCATATTAAGGATAAATTAGAAGCACAGAAATTTTTAGATGTTAATCAAGTTTTGTAGAAAGCTGTGGCATTGTAAAACCGGACTAAGGAGATTAAACAATATAGTCGGTCTAAAGATAATAATAATAATGAGAAAGATAACCATGTAGGTAATGCCTTCGATTATGATAGTGATTCGGCTAATGAAGTTGACATTAATATATGTGTAGCCGAATGGGTTCGAGCGCCAAAGACAAAACCCTTTGCATGTTCTGCTTTGAAACCTACACCCGCTAGAAGAGATGAAATTAGTTACACTTTTGATGTTAGTAAGTGTGATAGTATTTTTGACAAGGTCATGTAATTCCACCTCCAGAAGAATTGGCTAGAACAACTTATTGTAAGTGGCACAATTCTGTCTCTCATGCTACTAATGATTGTAACATGTTTTGTCGACAGGTGCAATCGGCCATTATTGATGGACGATTGATGTTTACAGAAAGTTCTAAGATAAAGCTCGATAATGACCCTTTTCCTATCAATGTGGTCGAGTTTGAGAGTAAAAAAATGCCCATTCGATGGGATCAGAACGAATCCGCAAGAGAGAAAAATGTTGTTGATGATAGTGCCTGTCCAAGGGTGATCAAACCAAAAAATCTAGAAGTAGGAGTGTGGAAAGTCAATGGACGAAGGAAACAAGCTCCAAGAACAAACCGACAGTTAGCATGTTGTTGGAAAAATACACATTGCGCAAGGCCAGCAATGTGTTTAACCGGCTTGGAGGGAATATGCATCCTAGATCTCTTTCTGGACCTGGCGGTCATGAGCAATGGCAAAGAAATTTATGACCAGCAGCCCTTTATTGCAATGGAGACGACGTATTGGGGTTGTGCACCTCCTATGTACCTGCAGTTTCCTCCATGGGGTTTTAATCCTTGGTTGCCATATCCTACAGTGCCAGGTTATTTTTACCTAGAATGGGTTCCGCCGAGGCCTATGTTCAGACCAAACATACATGAGAAAAGGGCTCGGCTCAATGAGGCAGCTAGATCACGTGATGCAATTGTTGTCCAAAGGAACCGGTCATCGGTATGCAGTGCAGCTGGTGAAGTTCATATAGGTGGTCAAAAAATTATGTGGGTGCCGATCAATCATAGAAATGATGCAAAAGCACATGATGGAACTGTGCGTGCCTGCACCAAGATTAGCGCAATAAAAGATAATAGTTTACAAGATGATTTGCAGCCTAGTCTGCATACACATGTAGACAAGAAAATTGTACGTACTAGTGAGTTGGTTGATGCATCTGCTGATGAATTTACTAGAGACAGTGGGAAAATTGAAGCCATAGATACAGAGGAGAATAGTGATGGTGTGAAGTTGCAGCAAACCGGCCGACATAATCAGTTTGGAAAGGAAACTAATTTTGGACAGAGCAATGAATTCGTTGTATCCTCATGTACTAATCAATGGTCTAAATCTGCAAGCTCATATGCTGATTTATTCATGGGAGGTTGTGGCCCAGAAGTGTCCAGAAATTTCAAGTCTAGCACTGATTGGGATTTAAGCATTGTACGTGGCCAGAAACTTAAAGCTAGTAATGCACATGATCAGCAGAGAGGTGTTTCGGCCAGAGATAAAATATTTTCCATAAAAGCAGAAGTATGTCAGTACAGGCCGAGAGACTCGGGGGCAACAGAACTAAGTCAGCTGCACCAGAGACTAAACCAAGACCTCGACGGGACTCACACACACTCAGAAGCGACGTGTGCAGAGACTACGGGCATTTGAAATGAAGGAAGAGACAGTCGAGAAGAAGCACTTGCTCGATCGGGAAAAATCAATGGTGCCGAAAATGACATGGATGGAGAAGCACATTGTGGGGGAGAAGTTGCCCAAAGCTCCCAATGGAAAATATTCAAAAAAGTATTGTCATAGCATGTCCAAGAAAACCTGAGATAATGTGGCCGATATGTTATTGCAAGTATCGCCCTAAGTAAAATTGGCCGATATATTTTTTGAAATATCGCCCTAAGCAACTATGTGGCCGGTGAAGTTATCGACATTGTCGTAAGGAATAATATGTTTTTGGTGAATAAAATTATACCAAAAACATGGGGGCATGTGTTCATGGTGTAATTTGGCTAGTAGTTTGTTGATAAGCCAAATTAATTAGTGGTCATTCAAGCTAATCAGTTACTATTTTGTTTAAAGATTGCAACAGGAATTGTCATGGACTAGAGGATACTTGGGACATATCCTGGCGAGATTCAGGGTATCTCGGAGTTACCACAATGCTACCTAGGACAAGTCCTAACAGGGATCAGAGATCAAAGCTGAAGATTGCAATGCTATGGGTGGAGTTACACAAGGGAAAGTGCAACATGCAGAAATACACGTGAAGAGTGGAGAAATATGATTCATAAGTGATGGCCATTATGTGTTGTGATTAGCGACATTGCGGGAATATTTTATTCATAAAAGGCAAGGCAAGAAGTGCTTATAGTGTGAATATGGCCAAGAGGGGTTGCCATGCTGGTTAGCTATGCGTGTTAGCTGGCCAATTAAAGATCGTAAAGTATATCGTATCATGCTATACATGGTAATCCAATTAAGATGGCCAGATTCTAGTCGGTTTAGCTTTGGAATTATTTTCGTATACGCCAGTAGCGTGCCAATATAAATATAAGGCCGTGGCCGATTGAGAAAAGAATAATCGATCTATTCAACGAAACCAATCTACTTTTTCACATATGTTTTATCTATCGCTCTTTTCCTGCTGAACCCTAGCAGTCCTAGACTTTGGCTCATCTTTGCCGTTTTGCGCTGAAAAGCGGTCGTCCCTCCTATACGAAAGTGAAGGTTTTTTTTTTGTTGATTTGCTCATAAAGCAATCGTTCGTCATCACGAAAGCACGACAAATATCCTGATATTGTGCGGCGATTTCATGTGCCAACAGAGAGATCAAGAAACAACAACACGGTTATAGAACTATCGTCCTCATCGCCATCAAGACAAGGTCGATGTGGCTGGACAATAATATACGAGACCACGAATTGTTAATACGCTTGACCAAAACACCACAAATTCTCTCATGTAAGATGTAGATCTATGACAACAACAGGAGAATTAGGATAGAATGTGGGACTATTATCGTGTACGACATTTGTCACTAAGGACACAATGTTGAGTTGTAACGTGACCAGTGATGTACTCCCTCCGTTCGGAATTACTTGTCTCAGAAATGGATGTATCTAGAATATCTAGATACATCCATTTCTGAGACAAGTAATTCCGAACGGAGGGAGTACGTGTATATGCGTGTATGAGATGTGTTGCGGTTGTAACTACAGGGCCGGGTCCTAGGTAGCTAGCTAACCTCCCGGCCCCTGATCTCCTACTTCCCTGCATGTAGGGAAGGCCAGCACGCTGGCTGTTGATGTATTGTGCTCTCATGCCTAATACAGTGTGGGCAACATTATTTCTCCACTCTTCTTAGTAATCGGAGCTTTAGGTCTTCTCTCCATGGCCAGCCACCTCCAGTCTCCCCCGCTCCCAACTGACGCGGCGTCACCGACGACGGCCCCTAGGCCGAAGAGCTCGCCGCCTCTGCAGCCATTGCTGATGCGCGCCCTCGCGCCTCCCTCACTCCTGACTCATCTTCCTCCTTAGGTGGTTTGCCCCTAGCACCTATCCCGCCCAACCCACCCGCACCACCGATCCCTCTCTCCATGCCTGGCATTGCGGCGCCTACTGGTGGCCTCCTGGCTAGCATCACGCACATCGTCGACTTCAAGTTGTCTCTCGATGGGTTTGACTAGTCGCCCCATGCAACCCACGTGTGCCTGGCCCACCGCCACCCCTTCCTTTTTTCTCTCTGGTTCTCTTCTTCCTCCCGCCCCTTCCTTCTTTTTTCTCCGCATAAGCACACGAGGCGACCACCGCGCTACCACAGACATCCCGTCTCCATGCCATGGCGAGATGTTACAACTGATACGTAGGGGAGCTCGAACCGCACCCCGCAGAGCTCAGCGTGTGCCAAAAAAGTTGGGAGCCCTTTGATGCACTAGTCGTCCTTTTGCTGCAACCATCGGCTTCTAGAGTTTCAACAAGTGTATGGCAGAGCTAGAACCATGCCTGGCAGAGCTGCAACCTTGGGCAGAAGAAGCGGGATCCCGTCAATGCACAAGTCTTTTTTTTGTTGCAACCGCATGGCGACTTTCCTTTTGCACGGCGGCGATGAATGCTACAACCATGGGACGATGAAGGTTGCAACCGATGCCAACAAATTCTACAGTCATTTCGATAGAGCCCAAGGCATCCCAAGGTAATATTCAAGGACAACCAAGAGCCTAAACTTAGGGATGCCCCGGAAGGCATCCCCTCTTTCGTCTTTGTCTATCGGTAACTTTACTTGAGGCTATTTTTTTATTTACCACATGATATGTGTTTTGCTTGGAGCGTCTTGTATGATATGAGTCTTTGCTTTTTAGTTTTCCACAATCATCCTTGTTGTTCACACCTTTTGAGAGGGACACACATGAATTTTGATTTATTAGAATACTCTATGTGCTTCACATATATCTTTTGAGCTAGGCAATTTTTCTCTAGTGCTTCACTTATATCTTTTTAGAGCACGGCGGTGGCTTTATTTTATAGAAATTGTTTAACACACATGCCTCACTTATATTATTTTGAGAGTCTCTCTAAACAGCATGGTAATTTGCTTAGGTTATGAATTTATTCCTAATATGATAGCATCCAAGAGGGGTATAATAAAGAGACAATTCCATTTCTCCCCCTAACTTGAACCCACACCTGGCATTTAGGTGGTGTTATAGAAATATCCTTGAGCGTCGTTCCTGTTAGGTCAATGGGGTTTGACCATGTGATTTGTCCAAAATGCCCCTGGATGGTACTGGTCCACCTTTCGGTAAAGAAAAAAACTAAGTCAAAGTTAGACTAACCAATGGAGACTGGTCAATTTTGGTTTTGAAGGCCCACATGTCATTCTCTCTTCAAGGTTTTTATAACTGTTTTATAGTTAGTAAAGGGCCCAAGAGTCAGTGGAACACTTCGCGTGAAGGCACAACGGCGATGTACAGGAGGATGCCAGAGAGGTCTATGGGCTTCAGAGCGGTCCTGCTAGGCTGCGAGCATGAAGACGAACTGGACTGAGTTGGTCGGAGACCGTGCGGTGGCCATGAGGATGGGCAATAGTGAGCTCGAGCGGCGGCGACGGGCGGCACTCATGGCAAGAGGTTCTCGGCGATGCAGGGAAGCTCGAGGGCGCACCAGGACATTCCAGAGGTTGCATTGGAGCTGAGTAACAAGGGGGGTCCTCCTAGATTCATGGCTAGAGGAGATCGGGCAGCGGCCGCAATCCACCGGAGTTGGGGAAGACGATGAGTGAGCCATCGATTTCGGGTGCCTCGGTCTGATTCATCCTGCTGGAAAACAGATCGGGAAGTGCTCGATCTAATCGACCGCAAACCATGTCGCCGCCGGAGGTGAGCGAGAGAGAGACACACATAGAGAGGTAAGAGAGAATACAATTTTTTTCTTTTTTGGTGGGTCCACTTGTAAGTGATAGAGGGGTGAGGGAGAGAGTTTTTTCTTTTTTTCCTTGAGTAGGTCCTACCTGTAAGTGTCATATGCATATAGGGGCAAAACTGGCCAGAAAATGTCCCATAGCCAGTCAAATGCCTTTGACCACACAAAAATGGTACGAAAGGGTATTCCTATAAGAAGCTTTGATGGAAGAGGGGCATTTTTTAGCATACTCGAAATTTAGGGGTAAATGCCACGTGTGGGTTCAAGTTAGGGGGAGAAATGAAATTGTCCCTATAATAAAAACTTTCATATAAAGTGCATTGAATACTAAGAGAAGTTTGATTCCTTATGATTGTTTTGAGATATAAAGATGGTGATATTAGAGTCATGCTAGTGAGTAATTGTGGATTGGTAAGAATACTTGTGTGAGAGTTTGTGATTCCCGTAGCATGCATGTATGGTGAACCGTTATCTAACGATGTCGGATCATGATTTATTTATTGATTGTCATCCTTTGTGTGAAGGTCGGGATCGCGCGATGGTTAAATCCTACCAACCCTTCCCCTAGGAGCATACGCATAGTACTTTGTTTCGATGACTAATAGATTTTTGCAATAAGTATGCGAGCTCTTTATGACTAATGTTGAGTCCATGGATTATACACACTCTCACCCTTCCACCATTGCTAGACTCTCTAGTACCACACAACTTTCCCCCATGCCATACACCCACCATTTACCTTCCTCAAAACAGTCACCATACCTACCTATTATGGCATTTCCATAGCCATTCCGAGATATATTGCCATGCAATTTTCCACTGTTCCGTTCATTATGACACGCTTCATCATTGTCATATTGCTTTGCATGATCATTTAGTTTACATAGTATTTGTGGCAAAGCCACCGTTCCTAATTCTTTCATACATGTCACTCTTGAGTCATTGCACATCCCCGTACACTGCCGGAGGCATTCATATAGAGTCATATTTTGTTCTAGTATCGAGTTGTAATTGTTTAGTTGTAAGAAAATAAAAGTGTGATGATCTTCATTATTAGAGCATTGTTCCATGTGAGGAAATCAAAATAAAAGAGGCCAAATAAGCCATTAAAAAAGAGAAAAGAGAGAAGGGGCAATGTTACTATCCTTTTTCCACACTTGTGCTTCAAAGTAGCACCATGATCTTCATGATAGAGAGTCTCCTATTTTTTCACTTTCATATACTAGTGGGACTTTTTCATTATAGAACTTTGCTTGTTTATTCCAACGATGGGCTTCCTCAAATACCCTAGGTCTTCATGAGCAAGCAAGTTGAATGCACACCTACTTAGTTTCTTTTTGAGCTTTCATAAACTTATAGCTCTAGTGCGATCGTTGCATGGCGATCCCTACTAATTCACATTGATTTCTATTGATGGGCATCTCCATAGCCCGTTGATTCGGCTAGTTGATGAGAGACTATCTCCTTCTTTTTGTCTTCTCCACAACCACCATATTCTATTCCACCTATAGTGCTATGTCCATGGCTCACGCTCATGTATTGCGTGAAAGTTGAAAAGGTTTGAGAATACTAAAGTATGAAACAATTGCTTAGCTGGAACCCTCTTGTGCATGATTTGAATACATTGTGTGATGAAGATGGAGCATAGCCAGACTATATGATTTATTAGGGATAGCTTCCTTTATCCATAGTATTTTGAGAAGACATGATTGCTTTATTAGTATGCTTGAAGTATTATTGTTTTTATGTGAATATTAAACTTTTCTTTTGAATCTTATGGATCTGAACATTCAAGCAACAATGAAGAAAATTACATGGATAAATATGTTAGGTACCATTCCACGTCAAAATTCTTTTTTACCGTTTACCTACTCGAGGACGACCAGGAATTAAGCTTGGGGATGCTTGATACGTCTCCAACGTATCTATAATTTTCTATTGTTCCATGCTATTATATTATCTGTATTGGATGTTTTATATGCATTAATATGCTATTTTATATTAATTTTGGGAGTAACCTATTAACCTAGAGCCCGGTGCTGGTTTCTGTATTTTCCTTGTTTTTGAGCTTCGCAGAAAAGGAATACTAAACAGAGACCAAATGGAATAAAACTTCACGGTAATTTTTCTTGGACCAGGAGACTTGGAGTTCAAGTCAGAAGAGCCACGAGGTAGCGACAAGGGAGGAGGGCACGCCCAGGGGGGTAGGGTGAGCCCCCCTACCTTGTGGGTCCCTCGTGACCCTCCTGGCCTAGTTATGACTCCTATATATTCACATATATTCTCAATCCACCAGAAGCATCCACGAAAACACTTTTCCACCGCCGCAATCTTTTGTTCACGTGAGATCCCATCTTGGGGCCTTTTCCGGCATCCTGTCGGAGGGGGTTCGATCACGGAGGGCAACTACATAAACTCTATTTCCCTTCCGATGAAGCATGAGTAGTCCACCTCAGACCTACGGGTCCATAGCTAGTAGCTAGATAGCTTATTCTCTCTCTCTGATTCTCAATGCCATGTTCTCCTCGATGTTCTTAGAGATCTATCCGATGTAATACTCTTTTGCGGTGTGTTTGTCGAGATCCGATGAATTGTGGATTTATGATCAGCTTACCTATGAATATTATTTGACTCTCCGATGAATATTATTTGTGGATTTATGATCAGGTGAAATTGTTGTAGACACTGTATGTGTGAGAGTTTGAGCCATAACCTAGTAGGAAACCTTAATGAGATTTAGGAGCGAATTTTGAACGACGATGCTTATCAAGAATGTAGCACATTGAGATGAATACCCAGAAGTATGCAACTTGGGGTTTGTTATCGGTGAGAAGATTGTATGATGTCTTGCCGAGTAGCTTGTGAAGATATAGATGATTCGTTGCATGGCAAGTTGACTCAACCGCTTCCGCCCAAAAGTGTTTTAGCGTCTTGTGCTCATCAAGCATCGTTCTCGCCATTTCAATCAGCGTCCGGTTCGTCCTCTCGACAACTCCATTTTGTTGCGGCATGTACGTAGCCGAGAACTAATGTGAAATACCTTCTTCAGCAAGAAAGGCGTCCATATTAGCATTCTTGAACTCCATTCCATTGTCGCTGCAAATCTTCTTGATCTTCACTTCAAATTGATTTTGGGCCTTCCTAGCGAAGTTCTTGAAGATCTTTTGGACCTGCGATTTATCATCAAGAAAGAACACCCACGTAAATCTTGAAAAATCATCAACAATGACCAATCCGAATGAGTTGCCACCGAGACTCTTGTAGGTGTTGGGACCGAAAAGACCCATGTGAAGTAGCTCAAGTGGTCTTCTCGTGGTCATGATCTTCTTCACGGGATGACTTCCTCCAACTTGTTTTCCTGCTTGGCAAGCACTACAAAGTATATCCTTGTCAAATATAACATCTTTAACACCAAGGATATGATCACCATTTAATAAGCTTGTCAAGATTTCGCATGCCCACATGACCTAACTGTCTATGCCACAACTAGCCTTTAGAAGATTTAGCAATTAAGCAAGTTCTAGGTTGAGCCTTTTTAGTGAAATCAACAATGTATAAATCACCTCTACGTATGCCGGTAAAGATCATATTATGATTATCTCTTCGAAAAACTTGGGAATCTACTTTAGTAAATAGGACATTTTGTATTTAACGAGCTTAACATTTTGTATGGAGCTATTATGTGAGATGGCCACCTTACCCTTTGAGTTATCACCAAAAGTGACATACTTTCGAGGGCCATCATTTTCAGATAGCTCACGAAACATATCCTTGTCTCCGGTCATGTGATCAGTACATCCACTATTAATAACCCATTCCTTTCCTCGAGCCATGTAGCCGTGAAGGTTAGCCATAAGATCAAAGTGTATCATAGACTCATCGAGATCATAGTCACTATCATCATCCTCATCATAGTATCCATGTTCAACATCATCTCGTGGTTGATCATTTCCTAGAGAGAGTGGTTCATTAGTTTTGTGATCATGACAATGTGCATCTTTATGAATTCTAATGACTTCGGAAATGATGTTGCTAATGATTCCAACATCTCTTTTGGCACGCATAAGGTCACGAAGCTCAAATAGACAATCACCAAACTTAGGATCATTAGGACTCATCTTATTTAAAGCAATGGACTTGTGAAGAATCTCATCTAAGTTTTTCAAGGAATAGTTTGGAAATCGTTCCTCAAGAAATCTCCATATAGTATAAGCACATTCAAGAGTTGGCAAGAAAGCAAACAAATTTCTACGTAATCCTCTAGTGATAGGATTGGCAGTTCTAAGATTGTGAATCATGTCAAGAGACTCATCGGGGGCAGGATGCAAGGGGTTAACACGGGGCGTGCAAGGGGTAGTAATGGACTTGTTCAAGCATCTCATTTTTCCAAGCGTCTTATTGAGCTCACATGTCCAGGTACTCCATTGTACCACTTGATTCACCAAAGTATTTATAACATAAGCATACTTCTCCTCCGGGTGATACCATGTTTTCAGGACGTGTTTCACTTACTATGGTTTCAGTACCACCTAGCTCATTCATTTGTTAAATCGGCTTTTGAAACTTTATATCTCCACATAGCCAAATTCATATCTCCAAGTCACCGGCCTGCACTTCCTGTTCAATTGCCAAGTTGGGATCAACTCTTGGTTGTTGTGACATAATAGTGATGCGCATGTGATCAAACATATTGTTTCCTTCAAAGGCCAGGTCCCATGCCATGACACTCCGGAAGATATACTCCTTGCACTTGGCACACCATCTTCGTTTGGAAGCACTAAAGTTGTTTGCAATCATATGACCACATAAAATATTTACAGAAATTCGGTGGCGTGTGATGACTTGATTCTCGTGTTTCATGGGACAGTGAAGTCTTCATCCTCCACATGTCAGCTGAACCCGCAAAGTGATATCATGGCTTATTGCCGCAAGCTCCATTGCTGTGACCGGTGAGTTAGCCAATTATGTGCTCTCTTATCATATTGTCTACCATGCCGTATGTCCCCTTATACAATGATGTTCCCTTGGGACCCAACATTTTGAGCTGGAGATAGGCGTATTGAGGACATCACCACGAACTTGGCATAGCGTGAGCGTCCCAATATCACATGGAAGAAGCTTGGCAAATCTGTGGCCTTGAAGCACAAGGTTTTAGTCCTATTTGTTATCAAGGGTGCTTAAGATGAACAGTAGTTCGACAAGCCCATTGTGCGGAGATGATTCCGTGGACGGTGTATGGCGTCCACATCAACTGCGCGGTGTCTGTGGTGACTTCCTTAATCTCAACTTATGTTAGCCTAGTCTCTTGGAGGTGCTCATAAGGTCAGGGTTTGTGTATCCTTAGGGGAGAGTGTTCGAACTTGTCATGAGTGTCTGCATTTGAACCGCGTTTCTCAAAAAGAATTCCCCCAATTGACAAAATGAAAAGAGGGCAATGATGGAAACCAAACACATTCATCATTGTGACCTAGTAAGAATGGAGATCTCACATACAGAGGAAATACTTAATTTTTCCCCGATTTATAAGCCCTATGAATTCTGGTTTTGCGCCCAACTTGTTTTTAGGGCGTTCAAGCTTATGGAAGAAAAAAATGGAGTTCTACCATAATCAAATAGAACTTTTTGTGTTTAATGAAGTTTATTGAGAAACATATTGACTTCTAATAGTACCAAATATTTTTTCGTTCAAACTTAAAAAGTTTGATTCCAAAAAAAAATCATGGCCTTAGAAATTGGGAAGTAGAGAGTAGTAGCTCTGAAGAGTTTTCTTTCAGACGTTAACTTAATAAGATGCTTACTTTACGTCTGCTTCGGTACACCACCCCTGAACACATCAATGGAGCAGATCTCTCCATACCTTTTTATAATAAAGTGTAGGACGGTCTTTTAAAAAAATATGCCTCCCACACAGAGCGTGATACATGGCCTATATACGTACCGCCCTGGGCCGGCCTAATTTACAATTTGTTCCCGTCTATAAAAGATTGAAAATAAGAGTGCCCAACGAGATTCGAACCTAGCACCTACACATCAGGTACAACCGCGGTAACATTTTTCGGTTACAGTTACATTTTTTTCCTTTTGGATTTTGTGCCCAATTAAGACTGCCCAATTAAAAAAATCCCTTCTATAGACTATTTTCTTTTTATCTCTAGTTACAATTTTTGGTTTTTATTTTTCTTCTTTTTCTTCTGTTTTTTATTTTTCTCTTTCCATTTCATTTAGATTTTGAAACTGCAAACTATTCTTAAATCATGAACTTTTTCCTAAATCAGTGAACTTTTCAAATTCGTGAACATTTTCTTTAGTTCATGAACTTTGTTTTCAGCTTCCTGAACTGTTTTTCAAATCCACGAACTCTTTTCAAGTTTTATGAACTTTTTCTTAAACCCACAGTTTTTTATAACAAAGTTCATGAACATTTTTTTTCAAAATAGGTGTTTTTTTTTCAAATTCACAAACCCTTGGGAGGGCCCAATATGCGCCCGACAGGAGCGATGCAGCCGCCTAGTTGGGCCAAGGCCTAAGCATTTTTTTCCTCTCTAATTTTTTCGCCTTTCTTTTCTATTTTCCTTCATTCATTATTCCTATTTTGAACATTATGATGATTTTTGAAAATTGTTCAAAAAACTAAAATATTCATTGGAATACAAAAAATGTTCTTGTTTTCAAATATTGTTTATAGTTTTATAGAATGTTCTGGAATTTAATTTTTTTTGCCTATTTTTCATTTTTATTTGTTCACACATTTAAGAAATATTTGCATGTCAAAATATTGATAAATGTTAAATAAATTACATGGTTCGTAATTTGAGCTTAACACCATTTTTTTGAGAAAATTTGTTAACAATTTAGGAAAAGGTGTTCAAGTTTGTAAAATTTTCATGCACAATTTGAAATTGCAAAATTGTTGACAAAATTTCAGAAATGATTAGGATATAAGAAAATGTTCATGTTGATTTATAATGACAGAAATTGCAAATAACAAAAGCATTCGGATTATGAAAAACTACATGCTCATGGATGCACTCGTGTGGCCTAGTCTAGAACACTCGTCTGAACTAGTAGTTTTTTGGACTATGGATAAGTGACCTCAACTTCTTGCAGCAGCCTGGCACGGGTAAATGAGGCATTCATGTCAGGTTTGAACAAATTCCGACAATGTATGCAAGTTGCGTCATGTCCGGCCATTTACCGAGAAAACTCGAGAAAATGCAAAATTTGTCAAAAAGGACTTGGCATAATGCCTAGAATTGATCATCCAAGACCACAAAAAATAAGGGTCATTTCAAAGATGTCGAGAAACAACGTGCTCGCACACAGAACCTTCTTGCCTACCTGGACACCCTCCGTTGAACATGGTCTAGTATTGGACATTCTTAAAATGACCCCAAGTTTTGCAAGAAGGAAGGAATGCCCATGGTAGACAACAATGCTAGATTTTAATGATTTCTAACACCGTATGCAAGTTGCAACACGTCTGACCATTTATCAACCTTTTTTGACCGAGGGAACTCTAGAAAATGCAAAATTTGTCTAAAACAAAAATTACTTGCCATGGTGCCTTGAATTGGTCATACAAAGGCAATGAAAAAA
>NC_057803.1:725281611-725282382 GCF_018294505.1 Triticum aestivum | reverse complement strand
CATTTCAAGGTTATTAGGAAACAATGTAATCTCAGACGGAGCTTTTTGGCCTAACCGAACACCTTCCACTGAACATAGTGTGTTTTTTGACATTCATCAAATGACCTGGACTTTTTCCATCACGTGGCATTGCCCCTCGTAGGCATCCATGCCATCTTTGAAATGAAAAATATTTAAAATCATAATATAAATAGGTATCTGATTTTCCTTGTTTTTGCACGCGACAATGCACCAACACAGTCAAGCGGTCACCTATGAAAAAAGTATTTAATCCATGAACTTTTTATAAATTCGATGAAATATTTTCAATTTCCCATTTTTTTGTCAATTTCATAAACTTTTTTCAAATCGATAAACTTTTTCTATTTAGTGAATTTTTTTTGTCCTTGGAACTAGGGTGGGCATAAAAACCGAGAAACCGAAGATGGAACCGGAAAAGAGCAAAATTTTATTTTTTGTGTTGGTTTTGGAAAATTTCTACCACATGTAGCGCGACTACAGCGTGTGTGACAGAGACGTCAATTTTATGAGCCAAGCTGATCACTTGCAAAACCACGACCCACGAACACACGATCCCACGCCCACGCAGCCTCCTCGCCCTCCCGCACCCCGTGGCTCCCGATCCCGTCTCTCTCCCGGCTTCTGAGAAAAATGTCCACTGGTGGAAAAAGGGCCTTTGGTCGCGGTTCGCAACTGCCATTAGTCGCGGTTGCGCAACCGCGACCGAACGGGCGCGACTAAAGGCCCCCCCCCCCTTTAGTCGCGGTTGCT
>NC_057803.1:725280667-725281562 GCF_018294505.1 Triticum aestivum | reverse complement strand
AAGAACCGCGACTAAAGGCCCGTCCACGTGCGCGCCAGGTGGCCGTCGGGGCGGAGGACCTTTAGTCGCGGTTCTTCTGGCCAACCGCGACTAAAGGCCGCCGCAGGTTTAGGGTTTTAGCCCCCCCCTTAAACCTGTTTTCTGTTTAATTTGTATTGTTTTATTTCTTTTGTGCTTTATTTTAATTTTGAAGGAATTTCATATATTCTACGGTACTACATACATGCATATGAATGTACAATTTCAAATAAATTTGAAATTAGAACCAAAAAGAATTCAAGAGGAATATACAATATATATTCAATATCATCGGATGACCATATAAAATTTTGAACAAGTTTCCATACATGATTTAATGCATATAAAGTTCTACGTCCTCGTAATAGTGTTCTCCTTTAGGATGGAGGACTTCCCTGCTGAACCATCCAGCTAGTTCCTCTTGAAGTGGTCGGAAGCGAGCTTCTGGACTAAGCATCCACCGGAGGTTATTCCTCTGAGCATTGGTATCACTCGGAACCCGCTCAGAGGTGTATCTCCGGATCATCTCACAGACATAGTATCCACATAGATTGGTCTCCGGTGGCTGAATATCCCCAGCATTCTTAGCCTTTAACATTTTGAATTCTAGCTCTTTTTTGAATTCACCGACCTTTGTATCTACGAACCGTCTCCAAACCCTACGAGGCAAAGAAAATTAAATGAACAAGAGAGTTATTAATTAGTTACTTGATATTAGGAAATGAACGAAATAGGCCGATCGATATAGAGCGCAAATGAATGAAAATAATTACTTCTGCAGCATTCTTCTCATACCGCCCCAAAGCTTTGGATCCATATTCACAGAGTCGTGGACGAGACATTCTGAGGTGTTAACTTTAATTACTAGCAGAATCCA
>NC_057803.1:725263490-725279369 GCF_018294505.1 Triticum aestivum | reverse complement strand
CACCCGCCGGACGTTGTGGACTGGGGGGCGGCGTCGGCTGACGTGACGGAGGTGTAGGTGAACCGCCACCACCACCACCACCACCACCACCGCCACCGCCACCACCACCACCGTAGGGGGGTGGACTTGTTGTCCTTGGCGCCTCGCCTGGAAACTTGATAAACTTCTTTTGCCATAGAATGAAATGGCGCTTGACATCTCCAAGTCTTTTCTCCCCTTCAGGTGTAGCAATGTCAATCTCCAGGTCCTCAAACCCTTGGACTATGTCCTCCACCGTGACACGAGCATAGCCATCTTGAATGGGGTTGTTGTGGTGGAGTGCTCTAGGTAAACATGGTAAAGCACTGCCGATGGCTACCTTCATGGACATGTTCCCGATAGGATAATACAGATGACATTCTTTCATCTCCTTTATATCGTCCACGGGGTAGCGAGGAGGCTCCGGTGAAGTAATTTCGATCACCAGAGGCTCCGGTGCAGTAATTTGGACCACCAGAGGCTCCGGTGCAGTAATTTCGATCGTCGGTGCATCTGCACCAGCCGGTGGGGCCTCCGTGGAAGCCACGCTGCTTCTCCGCTGCTGGCTTCCGAGATCCGCTGGATGATCTTCATGCTGCACCCGAGCTGCATCTCTTTCGGCTACTAGTACACTCATGGTTTTCTTCATCACATCCATTTCCGATGCCAACCGCGCCACAACATCTGCTTCCCGATCCATCTTTCTCTTTGAAGGGCGGAATTTCAGCAAACATATTATAATCTTCTGACATGTCTGTCTTGTCCTCCACTCCCACGATGTTTCTTTTCCCTGAAAGAACAATGTGGCGCTTTGGATCATCGCATGATGCACTGATCGTTTTCTTATCTTTCCGTTTCCTCGGTTTGCTACTCATGTCATTCACATAGAAAACCTGAGCGACATCTTTCGCTAGGACGAATGGTTCGTCAAGGTAACCAAGATTGTTGAAATCCACCATTGTCATTCCGTATTGCTGGTCCACCTTTACCCCACCTCCTGTTAGCTTGAACCATTTGCACCGGAACAAAGGGACCTTAAAGGAGGGTCCATAGTCAAGTTCCCATATCTCCTCTATGTAACCATAATATGTGACCTTTTGCCCATTCTCGGTTGCTGCATCAAAGCGGACACCACTGTTTTGGTTGGTGCTCTTTTTATCTTGGGCGATCGTGTAAAATGTATTCCCATTTATCTCGTACCCTTGGAAAGTCGTTATAGTCGAAGATGGTGTCTTGGCCAACATGTACAGCTGATCTACAACATCATTGTCATTCATTAAATGTTTTCTCAACCAACTGCCGAAAGTCTCCATGTGGGCCTTCCTAATCCAGGATTCAGGCTTCCCCGGGGTGTCCGAGCGTAAAATATTCTTGTGTTTCTCAAAGTACGGAGCCACCAAGCTGGAATTGGTCAGTACAGTGTGGTGTGCTTCAGTCAGAGAATGGCCGTCCATACATATCGTTGATTTCCTTCCGATCGTGCCTTTTCCACTTAGTCTCCCCTCGTGCCGCGATCGAGGAAGACCAATCGGCTTAAGGTCAGGAACAAAGTCAACACAAAACTCAATTACCTCCTCATTTCCATAGCCCTTGGCGATGCTTCCTTCTGGCCTAGCACGGTTACGAACATATTTCTTTAATACTCCCATGAACCTCTCGAAGGGGAACATATTGTGTAGAAATACAGGACCGAGAACGAAAATCTCTTCGACTAGGTGAACCAGGAGGTGCGTCATAATATTGAAGAAGGATGGCGGGAACACCAACTCGAAACTGACAAGACATTGGATCACATCGTTCTGTAACCGTGGTAGAATTTCTGGATTGATTACCTTCTGAGAGATTGCATTGAGGAATGCACATAGCTTCACAATGGCTACTCGAACATTTTCCGGCAGGAGCCCCCTCAAAGCAATCGGAAGCAATTGCGTCATAATCACGTGGCAGTCGTGAGACTTCAGGTTTTGGAACTTTTTCTCCGCCATGTTTATTATTCCCTTTATATTGGACGAGAATCCAGACGGGACCTTCATACTGCTCAGGCATTCAAAAAAGATGACCTTCTCTTCTTTGGTCAGAGCGTAGCTGGCACGACCTTGAAACCATTCCGGATGCCGGTCATCAGGGTCTTTCAAACGTTGCTGGTCCTGCCGTGCTTCCTTTGTATCATTTGTCTTCCCATACACGCCCAAGAAGCTTAGGAGGTTCACGCAAATATTCTTCGTAACGTGCATCACGTCGATTGCAGAGCGGACTTCTAGGACTTTCCAATATTCTAGCTCCCAGAATATAGATTTCTTCTTCCACATGGCTGCGTGCCCGTCAGCTCCCTTCAGAACTGATTGTCCGCCAGGACCCTTTCCAAAGATGACTTTCAAATCCTTGACCATATCAAATACCTCAGCACCAGTGCGTTCCGCAGGCTTCGGCCGGTGATCTGCCTTGCCGTTGTAATGCTTGCCTTTCTTTCTTACTGGATGAATTTTCGGAAGAAATCGACGATGCCCAAGGTACACGTTCTTCTTACAATTTGGCAAATGTACACTTTCAGTCTCATGTAAGCAGTGCGTGCATGCATTGTATCCCTTATTTGACAGTCCCGAAAGGTTACTAAGAGCAGGCCAATCGTTGATGGTTACAAAAAGCAACGCTCGTAGGTCAAATTCCTCTTGTTTGTGCTCATCCCACACACGGACACCACCCCACAGCTGTAAAAGTTCATCAACTAATGGCCTTAGGTACACATCGATGTCGTTGCCGGGTTGCTTCGGACCTTGGATGAGCACTGGCATCATAATGAACTTCCGCTGCATGCACAACCAAGGAGGAAGGTTGTAGATGCATAGAGTCACGGGCCAGGTGCTATGGCTGGAGCTCTGCTCGCCAAAAGGATTCATGCCATCCGTACTTAGAGCAAATCTTATGTTCCTTGCGTCAGCTGCAAAATCTTTGAACCATCTGTCGATCTTTCTCCATTGCGTTCCATCTGCGGTGTGTCTCAACTCCCCGTCCGACTTACGGTCCTCTTTGTGCCATCGCAACAACTTGGCATGCTCTTTGTTCCTGAACAGACGTTTCAACCGTGGTATTATAGGAGCATACCACATCACCTTGGCGGGAACCCTCTTCCTGGGTTTCTGGCCCTCAACATCGTCACCAGGGTCATCGCCTCTGATCTTATAACGCAATGCAGTGCATACCGGGCATTCATTCAAATTCTCGTATTCACCGCGGTAGAGGATGCAGTCGTTGATGCATGCATGTATCTTCAGAACCTCTAAACCTAGAGGGCAGACAACCTTCTTTGCTTCGTACGTACTGGCGGGTAACTCGTTATCCTTTGGAAACATATTCTTCAACATTTTCAGCAAGTTTTCAAATGCCGAGTCAGCTACACCTGCCTCTGCCTTCCATTTCAGCAAATCCAGTGTGCAGCCCAGCTTTTTCAGACCATCATCGCATCCGGGGTACAGCGCCTTTCTGTGATCCTCTAACATGCGATCCAAATTCTCCCTCTCCTTTTCAGTTTCGCAGCGTCTCCGTGCATCAGCAATGGTCCGACCAAGATCATCAACGAGATCATCACGTGCCTCTTCTTCACCTTCCCCTTCACCTTCAGCATCCTCCATGAAAGTATCACCGAAATGAGCAAGATAGCTTTCATCGATGAAATCATCCCCTTCTTCATCTTCTTCCATTATAACCCCTCTTTCTCCATGCTTGGTCCAACAATTATAGCTTGGCATGAAACCGTGCCGAAGCAGATGCATGTGAACATCTCTTGAGGAAGAGTAACCCTTCTGATTCTTACAGATAACACATGGACAGATAACAAAACCCCCCTGCTTGTTCGCATTAGCCACTACGAGGAAATCTTTCAAACCCGTAGTGAACTCGCCGGAGAGTCGGTTACCGTACATCCATTGCCGATTCATCTGCATTATTATAATATAAAATATATAATTAACCATCATGCATTTGTTAAACTAACTAGCTACAAACAATATAAATTAAACAATGAACTGCACACATGCATATTTTATCAATGACACACATGCATGAAAGGTTCAAGTTGCTAACTGCGATCGAGGAGGAAAAAATAAATGAGGAACCTCAAGTGTGGCTCCAACACTTCATATCATGTTTGTTTCACCCTCTTAGGGCATTTCATCAAACACCTTGTGTGCATAAGAGGAACCAAAAGCAAACCTACACCCCCTTGTGAAGCTTGTGAAGAGAAGTGGCACCAAATGGCTAAGTGAGCGTGCTGAACTGGTATATATAGGGGAGGAGCTTTAGTCGCGGTTGGCCTGGCCAACCGCGACTAAAGGCCTTTGCGCACCTTTAGTCGCGGTTGGCCTGGCCAACCGCGACTAAAGCCCCTCACGTGCACCAGCTGGCCACCGAGCGCCCTGGGCCCAGGCCTTTGGTCGCGGTTCGTCTGCCGAACCGCGACTAAAGACTTCATTAGTCGCGGTTCCTACAGTTTCGCGACTAATGGGGCTGGACGGAAGCCTCTTTTTCTACCAGTGGTCTCCTGCTGTCGCCTCCTCATCCGCCCCGCGGTCGCTGTCCAGGCAGTCGGCACTGGGATCCAGTCCCATGAAGAAATTCTCCACTCCTACCTCTTATCTGTACCACTCTAGATCGCGTCCAACCATCGGCGAGCTTGGCGGCGGCGCAGAAGGAGAGCGCCGGTACGTCGGCGCTAGAGGACGTACTGGGCCTGGGGACTGGGGTGGTGTGCAGGTGCAGCCGTACGACTCGGCCATTGCGGATGCGCTGGCCGCCGGGAACGTCAGTCCACCGTTGGGGACGCCGAGCTTGGTGGCGGCACGGAAGGTGAGCGCCGGTACTTCAGCGCTAGAGGACATACTGGGCCTGGGGGTGGTGTGCAGGTGCAGCGGTACGACTCGGCCATGGTGGATGCGCTGGCTGCCGGGAACGCTAGTATGCCACCGTTGCGGACGCCGTTATGAAGGGGTTCTCGGTGCGACGGAAGGTCCGCGCCGAGTGGTGCGGCGACGACTGCCGGGCTTCTAGAGGGCGCCGCGGGTATGACAGCGGGTGCCGGATGATCACACGTGCTTCTGCTCCGGCGGACAGGCTAGCAGGTCATGTCCTACTACTACTTTAGGTTCAGGTACCCTTGATTGATCTAAGTGGTAATTGGTTGGTCAATGATGTTTGATTGATCTAATCAACCTTCAACGCATGTACCCAGGGCCAGGATCATCATGACGCCTGCACAGGGTGGTATCATTGCAGCGCAGCCGACGCATCCTCCACTCCACCCGCCGCCGGTGAGGACTCTGAGGATGGCTACCGATGACGGTTTGCGCTTCCCTTGTCGTTCCTCCCGTGACCTCTTCTTGTTTCTCATCGGCGCTCCTCATTCTCTGATTACAAGGTCTCTTTTTCATCATACAAGCAAGGACTCATCGATCAGAACTGGTACATGCGTGCCGCGTGCGGCATGCCATTGGAGAATAGTGAAAGCAAGCAATGGATGAAGAATCACTGGCACCGGCCTATGTGGCAGCATTACCAGATGCGTACGCAGTTCGTGCGGAGGGACCCATCGTTGCTTCGACGTTGATTCAGTGGGAATCACCAGTTCACCGCCGCCGCTGTTGTAGGCGTGTAGAAATAGCTTGTGTTTTTTCCTGTTCTCCTCATTGGCGTTCTCGTCCCGTCCTCTCGACTCATGCAGATTCCGAACATGGCGGTGTTTTTTTGTTTGTTCATATGCAGGTTCTCTCCTAGATTTGGTGATTAGCAACACTATCTGCTTACAATTTTGTAGATTTCCTTTTACCCTTAGTTTGTGCTCCCTCCGATCCATAATAGGGTTAAAACGAAATCCAGAAAACTGTAATGCTAAGTAGTATAGTCCCTTAAGGCCTAAGATACAAGTTAAAAAGTAGTATAGGATATGGGAGCAAAAGTTTCAGTGAAAAACTTTTAAAACCTGAGATGGAAGTATATTTTGTAGGCTTGTAGTGCATGTTCACCTGTACGAGCTAGAACTTCCTTTGTGTTTGTGGGAGTGTTAGAGCATCTCCAGCCGTTCGGCCCCCCAGGGCGCCGAAAAAGAGCCCCTGGGGACGAGCCGGCGCTAGATTGGCCCGTGGGGGCGATCTAGCTCCCAGTCGTTGGCCCATGGGTTGCCCCCGGTTCGGCGATGTTGCGTACAAAATATATTCAAACTCGGCGACTTTTGCACGAACTCGGCGAAACTTACTTGAAATTTGTAAAAAAAAACTTAAAACATGCATGAACAAACTTAAAAACGAACTAAAACGCCTAGCCACTACCGCCCCGTCGTCGCCGCCATCGTCTACATGCCGAGAAGCCTGTAGAAGCGGGTGTAGTCACCGTCGTCGTCATCGTCGTCGCGCGCCTCGCCCGCGGCGTCCCTGCTGCACCCCTCGCCCGGGTCGCCGACAGCGCATGACGGCCCGGCCTCGACCTCGTCGTCGCTGTCGATGACGATAACGCCACCCTCCTTGGCGCGGCGACGCTCCTCGGCGCGGCGACGACGGGCCTCGGCGCGGTTGCGTGCCTGGGTCTCCAGGTACGCCCGATGCTGGCGGCGCACCTGCTCGCGGACGTAGTCCTCCCTCGCCCATTTGAGGGCGGACTCGTCGTCGGGGGCCACCATGCCGGCATGCTCCGGCTTCACGGGGGGCTTGTCCGGCTCGGGCTTCGGCCAGACAAGGCGAAGGAAGCGCCTCATCAGTGCCGTCGCAGGCGACGGCTCATTGATGACGAGGGCGCCGCTCCGCGCGCGACGCCCGAGCGGTGTCTCCTCCGGCTCGGGCTTGACGGGGCGGATGGCCGGCGAGCCGGAGCCCGACGAGGAGGACGACCCCGGCTTCATTTGCCGCGGTATCCAGGAACTACCGCGGCGGCGAGAGAAGGAGGGGCGCATCGGGTACTCCAGCCGCGGCACGTTGCCGGTCTCGATGTGGTCGAGGACGGCGTCGAGTGTGCGGCCAGGGACACCCCACCACTCGCGCCATCCTTCGGAGTTGAGGCGGCCGCGCGGGATGACGCCGTTGACGGAGGCGATCTACTCCTCGCGGCGGCGCTCGAAGTACAGTGTCCACGGCGTTTCGCTGTCGGGCGCGTACCTCGGCTCGTTCCGCTGCTCCCCCGTCAGTGAGGAGCGGATGCGGGCCATCTCCGCCCGCCGTGCAGCTCGTTCGGGGACGGGCGGCACTGGGACACCGGCGGCGCTCAGCCTCCACACCCCCGGCACGCGCATGTCGGAGGGCGCCGGGTACTCGGCCTCATACTGAAGGCGCGCCTCCGGCTCCTGGATGTGTCGGTGGCCAAAGCCGTTCGCCGCTGCGCCGTCGCCTGGGTATCTCTCGGCCATTTCACTCGTCGGCGGTGGAAGGCAGTGGTGGGAGAGCTCGCCGGCGGGAAGAAGTCTTTCGCGGGAGGGGGAGGGGGAGAGTGTGGTGCTCACCGGCGGGGAGGGGCGCCTTTTATAGCCAAAGCGGGGGTGGCGGTGAGCGGCATGCGGGCGGACGCGTGGCGCATGCGAGCGGACGCGCATCGGCGGCGTCTTCACTGCGCCGCCCGTGAGGCATCAATAGAGGCTGACCGGCACGGCAGCGCCGCAGCGCGGCAGCCTTGGCATTGATTCCCGCGGCTGTCTCGCTGACTCGGCGCGCCGCGGCTGCTTCGCGCCAAAACGCTCGCCCCGGCGCCCCCGAGCGCCCCCGGCGCGCCGGGTTCGGCCTGGGTCCGCCAGCGCTGATTTGTGCCCAAGTCGGCGAAAAACAGGCTCCTGGGGGTGCGACTAGGCGGTTTTTTAGGCGCCGGCGAAAAAAATTCGCCTGAGGAGGCCGTTCTAGGGCGCGGCTGGAGATGCTCTTAGCCTACCATTATCAGTTGAGTATAGGGCCTGACTAGCGTTTTGGTCTTTCATTTATTTTTTACAGCCTCAAGTAAAATGTTTGAATTCTTATATCGACCACATCACTAAAATTTTGTTGGATTATGATTGAATGTTAAGTCGAAAGAGGGATCAACCTTCAGTGTTGTCTCGTCATGCTGTTGAGTTCGTGCGTTGCACGGATACTTGGATACGTATCGGATATGTGATACGGGGATACATCCGATACGTCAATTTTTTTAAAAACATGGATACGGTGATACGTTTATATATAGATATTACATATATTAATTATTAAAAATATTGAAAACAAAATAGAGCTTCTAGGTCAAAGCATGCATCAATAGGATTATTCCCTTTGTTTTCTTGCACTCAGTCCTCTTTCATTAATTAGCAGTGCGATTTTTCCGGGTTAGTTGTTCCAATCAGTGCATCGACTCTGTCCTGCTCACCTTTCAATTGAACAATAACATTGACAGTCATGTTTTGGCATGAACTCACACCCATCACTAGTAGAAAAGGGGGCAAAGGTCTAGGCCGGGTCAGCCCATTAGTCCCGGTTCAGTCAAGAACCGGGACTCATGGGGGCATTGGACCCGGTTCGTGATCCCCGGGGGCCGGCCGGGCCACGTGGGCCATTGGTCCCGGTTCATGTGGACCTTTTGGTCCCGGTTGGTGGGACGAACCGGGACCAATGGGCCTCGCTCCCGGCCCACCACCATTGGTCCCTGTTGGCGGCTCGAACCGGGACCAAAGGCTGCCCTTTAGTCCCGGTTCATGCCACCAACCGGGACCAATAAGGTGCCTATATATACCCCCTCGCGTAAGAGCAGAGCACACTGCTCTATTTTTTCTGGCAGCCGAGGGGGAGAAGGCTTGGTGGTGCTCTAGCTCACCTCCTACGCACACAAGGTATTCGATGGAATGCCCGAGCCACACTACTTAAGCTTTCTCCTCTCCAAGCTCGACCTCCAAACTCCATTTTCCTTAATATTTGTTTAGGTTTAGCGGTCCGTCACGCCCCGTCCCCGTCTTCACCGCCATCGATCACCCGCGCCGATCTCATCGCCAGCACCACCGTGGTGAGCCTCTTGTTCTTATCTTCTTTCTGAAAGGAAAAATATTCTTACTTGTATGTTTAGATAGATACTTGTATTATTTTCTTAGTTTATTATTGCATCTTATATAGTGCGATGGTTTTGGTATCCGCCGCCGTCGGCCCTCGTCCTGTCTATGATTCGGATGTGGTATATGTTATCTTTTCAAAACTATTGGTTCATTTATTGTTTATGAAAATTATGCCGACCAACGTGACATAGATTTTATTTATCTAGGAGGTTGTTGAACCGAAAATTCCAACCGACCCTATTGTTGAGAGGTTAAATTTAGTTGAAGAAGAAAACAATTTCTTGAAGGAAAAAATAAGAAAAATTGGGGAGGAGAAGATGATATTGGAGTTGCATGTTGCGGATATCGTCGATGATCACAAGATCAAGATGGATGCTATGCGCTTGAAGATTAGAAAGATTAGAAAATATGTCATTCATACCGAGGCTTGGTATCATTATGCCGTTGGATTTTATCACGGAGCATGTCTTGACGGCTCCTGCTAGCTACCCCGTGGATTTTATCACGGAGGCTCAAAATTGCCACCTTATGACGCAATGGCAGAACTTAAAAGTCAAGGCGGCTGTCGGCCAAGTTCGACCTTCTGAACCCGGCGCAACTTTTCACTGTCGTCCGATTCCAGAAGGATATGCTAGGGTGACGGTGGACGAAATAACGGAGGGATTTGAGGACCTCCAGCTTGACCACCATACCGGTGAAGGGGAGACTCGGCTGGGTTTTGCTCTGAAGACTCCATGCCTATGGCGGAAGGAGTTCATCAAGCTTCCGAACTGGACGCCTCCTCCTCCTCCTCCGGCGAGTCAGGGCACTCCGCCTCCTCCACCGCCTCCTCCTCCGGCGAGTGACGATCAGGGCATTCGGCCTCCTTCTCCGTCGCGTGGCGGCACTCCGCCTCCTTCTCCGCCTGCTCCGGCGTGCCCGCGCAGCCAGCAGCCTCCACCTTCTCCGCCTCGCCAGCAAGGGCGGAAGAGATTCGCCGCCGCCCCGGCTGCTCCGGCGCGTCTTAGTCCTTCTCCTCCGCCTCGTAAGCAAGCACGAAAGAAGACAGACGCCACAGTCGCTCCGTCTGCTCCAGCATCTAGCAGTACAACCAGCAGAGGCGGGAGGCAATACAGATACGGTCCTTCTCTCAAGCCTCTAGAGAAGTTACCGTATGAGAGGACCGAGGAGGAAAACGCGAAGATCATGCAGACCGAAGTGAACGACTTCTTTGAAGGGGTGAAAGCAAAGAGACATCCACCTCCGGAGGAGAAGGTAGATCCGGTGAAAGCAAAGCGCATTATAGATGCCCTGAGGAAACCACCAAAGTCTCTGCCGAAAAACAACTATGAGCGCATTACTACAAAGACATATCTCGAAGCTAACCAGTCGGGAAGTACTGTCAGTGATAAAAGATTAAAAGAATGAGCAACTGGGAAAAAAATTGCCCAGCTCGGCGAACAAGCAATGCAATCGTGCCCCCCGCTCAATGTGTCTAGCGACATCGTCGCTAATGCTCCGGGGACGGTGTCCGGTTATAACAATCTTGGAGATTACCTGCCTGATGATGTACATTTTGATTTTTTGGAGGTGGACGAACACAGATACGAGTACGGGAAGCCTCTCGTCAAAGATGAAAAATCTCTAACAACGATGATGCGAAGATTCCATAATTGGTACATGAAAACCTGCAGAGAGTCTGGGGGACGAATGCTTTGTATCTGAATATTAAAGAGGAGCACGACCTTGTTGGAACTGATCTGTTGATTGTTCCATTTGAGGAGTTCTTCGAGTTCTTCAATCAAAAGGCCCTTGATAAATTAACGGTCTTTTGCTACTGTCTGTAAGTACTATTTCTATCATTAAGTCTCTATATATAGCTCGGCTCTTTCATTTGCATGTATTTATAATTAATTATCCTCACTATATTATGCAGATTGAAGATCGTCGAGTGTAAAAAACAAGAAATGTATGATATTGGGTTCATTAACACAAATATCATAGATGAAATTCAGGTTACAAAGCACACCGAAGAGGCCGAGGCCAACTTGCTACAATCGTTGATCAAAAATCCAAACAAAGATTTAATACTCTTTCCTTACAACTGTCAGTGAGTGTTACTGTCGTGTGCATATTGGGTTTCCCTTATTACTCGAGCGAGGTTATAGTAATGTAATTGATGAGTTATGCATGCATGCGCAGATTCCACTATGTTCTTCTGGAGATTAAGCTTGAGCAGGGAGTAGTAAACGTCTTAGACTCGAGACGAAAAAATCCCGAAACCTATGCGGACATGACTAAAATGCTCAACAAGTAAGTTCAATCGATCATTATCTCATCATATTGGCAACTTTTTGTTCATTTCCTGATATCTCAAGTAATAATAATTATTTCCTTTGTCTTGCAGGGTTTGGAAACAGTTCACCGCAGAAGCTCCGGGACTGCCGAAGGAGCTGCGATATACATACCCGAAAGTAAGTACTACTAACTAGCTAGTTACGCGCATCTCCCGTTGATTCTATAGCTATACTTTCATCAATGCTATTTATAATGCTTCATTATCAGTTTGATTGACCTCTATTTCTCAGTAAAGTGCTTGTGGCAGGAAGAAGGGAATAATTTCTGTGGATACTACGTGTGCGAGTTCATCTACAACGCGACTATCAAAAATAAGCGGGGCTACTCTAAAAGACAATATGAAGTGCGTAAGCAATAATATTCACAATTTCATTTTATTACACCATCATTTCTGTTGAGTTTCATTCATATATGTATTAACCCCCTTCTTCAAATTAGACATGGTAGATGCGGGATGAACTCCTACCACAAGATTGCATGAAAGCAACTCAAGAGGAATTGGCAGGATTCTTTCTTGACCACGTCATCAATAAAGTCGGAGAATACCATGTCGAAGTTGATTTCAAATGCTAGGGGATTGTAAGAGATCTTACATATTGTATATGTATGTATCCAGTAGCGTCGGATAGATAATACAAAAACTTGTTGTTCGACCAATCTCTCGGAGAAGGAGAGGTCGATCGATCACTTCTCTCGGTATGCATGACGAACTTCTGTACTTAATGGTTTTCTTCATTTTCTTACTAGCTAGTGTGTCGAGGGCCTCTCTATGTACAGTACGTAGCGTCGACCAAGCACGGACATAAGAGAGGACACTTCTCTCTATTAATTAGCTAGCTAACACAATATATGAAACACCTAAATTAACCCCCCAAAACCCCCAACACCCCCCCCCCCTTCAAAAAAAAACCAAGCCACTAAAATGCTGACGCGTAGATGCCTTTTGGTCCCGGCAAAGGCCCTCCTGCCTGGGCTCGCCGCACCGGCCACATGGAGGCCCATCTGTCCCGGTTCGTGTTAGAACCGGGACTAAAGGGGGGAGGCATTAGTAACGATCCTTTAGTCCTGGTGTAAGAACCGGGACAAAACGCCCTCACCAACCGGGACAAATGCCCTGTTTTCTACTCGTGCATGTTGGGTATCTTCAAAAGGTGAGCCTTTACTAATGAGGGGGTTTCACGTCGAATGAGGGGTTTCAGGTATCCAAAAAGTATCACAGAAGTATCCTAGGAGTATCAAATATTATTTTCTTTTTTTAAATCAGAAAATTGAGGGATACTTATGGGATACGTATCGTGTTGTACCGGGGCAGTATCCAAGTACCGGGGCAGTATCCGGTTGGATACGCGCACTTTCTGAAGTATCTGCAACATAGTTGAGTTCCAACAAGGTCTAAATCCCTTCCCCCTATGTCGATTGCATTCTTACTGATGTTTTCCCTTAGTGTCATTGTTTATTTGGTGTCTTTTTTGAACAAAATTACTTTATGATGTTCATCCTGCTAAGCTGCAGGGGAAATAGTACTTCCAGTATTTGTAATTTTGAATGATGGTCAATCAATCAGTCATGGATAAGATGGCATAGTAAGTTTGTTTGCATTTCATATGGTAGTGACAGAGGCTCTTTTGCACCAATCAATCAGTGAGAGAACAAATAGCTTAAGGTTGTTGTACACAATGCAATGTAACTAGAATAGTCGTTATCTTTTAATCACTTTCCCATTTATATTTCTTCTAGAATTCAAATTTTACTTTGTGATTTATCAGCTTTTTTTGCGGGGTGGCTTTTTGTTAGATGATACATGCTTCTAAATACAATCCAGACCAGGCTCAAAAATCAGGATACATGCCAGCTGCAAAGCAAATATATTAAAGTTGCTCAGGTGGATCTATTTTGGTTCAACCTGCTCAGGTGGATCTAATCAAGACAACTTATTGACAGTCTTCCATTTCAACTGCAGCAATGTGGGGTGGCGCATGTGGAGTACGAGGTACCGAGGTAGAAGAGAAGATGGAGAAGGTGAACCTTCCGGCCTTACATTGAGTGTTGAATGTGGGGTATATGAAATGAGGACATTACTGTTTCTGATTGCATCTTAATCTAAAGACGAATTTCTATGACGCTTGCATTCATGAATTGAAGAAACTCCTGTCGAACACCTTTGATGGTTGCAATTATCATACAAACATCATTCCAAAAGTAGCAACAAATGTTTTATTCTTAGAAAAGAAACATATTTATGCCATCTAAAAACGTATTTTTATTCCGTGGCAATGCACGGACATCCAACTAGTATTCTATACATGTCATCCTTTTTGCACTTGTTCCTTCGGTTTTTATTTTTTTCCCTTGGTTTCTTTTTTGGTTTTCATTGTTTCTTTGTTTTTATTTTCTTTGTACACTTTTTCCTATACGTCAAGAATATTTCTGTAATACATGTTTAAATTTTTTGGGTATTTGTTTTAACATTTTTAAAAAAGATCAACATTTTTCTATACACATATTAAGATTTTAATATGTTTGATTAACATTTTTAAAAATATATTAATATTTTTATAATACATAATCAACATTTTTCTATACACATTTATTATTTTTCAAATGCTTGATTACGACATCTCCAAGGCGGACTCGCAAACCTTACTCAACCGCCCGGACCAAGAAAGTCATCCAACGCCGACCTGTATCGGTTCGCGGGGTGGTCCCGACGCAATTTCTCCCGCAAATTGGAGACATAAAATGTGGGATGTTTGTGGGAGTCCGGACACCCGAAACGTACGACTCCGACACTCTCAAACCACCCAATCTCCCCTCCTGGTCACATTTCCTTCCACTCCGCCCCTCTTCCCCTTGATTTGCATCCGCACCCTCCCCCTCCGCCACTGCTGCTATTCGTCTCCGGCCGCCCGCTCGTTGGAGCTTTTCCACCCTGGAGTCATTTGTACCCAGGTACACTCCGCCCATGTTGACGACCTCCACATGGGACACCACGCCCGATAGGAATTCGGCCAAATGCCATTGAGCTTATTTTCAAATGCTCCGCTTTTTTAGAGTTTGAAGGATGATGAGCTACTCGCCGATGGAGGATGATTTGTTGTGTGATGTGTGGTTGGGCATCCGTGGATTTCATAGGCAGGGCAGAGGGGAGCCCTTCCGGGAGCAAGTTCATGAAAAGTTTCACGCACAAAAGCACATTGCACCCTACGACATGTGCATCATTCAACCACGCGGCCAGGTCAGTGTCATTCAGTTTTGCAACTTGGTTAGTCAGCTCGAGGCAAGGTGGCCATTGCACGCGGACATGAAGGAGACGGTAAGTTTTTCTTCTTGTTGCTTAACTTGTTCATTGATTCATTCACTCAATGTTGCTCTACACATCATATGCATCCCGCACGCGCCGTCGTGGTGTACCACAGGACGGAGGAACAATCATTTATGTGCACACACTGTTGGATGAAGCTGAAGGGAGAGTTCGTGTGGAATGACATGATCCGTTCATGAAAAACTTGTTGGGCATCTAGAATCTAGTCGAAGTAGAGACATTGGTGTATTTGACTTAATTTGCATGTTATGTATGGATGATTTGTGCTATTTTCTATCTAAACTTTCATGAATATCGGCCGCTTTCCATGGATTTTGTTCGGATAATTAAAATGCGGTTTGAAATGTATGCAGCTAGTGCTGGATGGCGTCCTCCCGCATCGAGTGCTAGATTAACATTTTCAAATGCTTGATTATAATTTTCAAATACTGGTTTAACATTTTTTCAAATGCTTTATTACTATTTTTTAATACATGATCAACTTTTTGCATACACATTCAAAAAATTGTAAATGCTTGGTTAACTTCTTTTTTGAAATGTTTAATTTTAAGTGTTTTCAGAAATATTTTTATTTGAAATATTTGGAAGTATAAACAAATTTATAAAAGGAATAGAAGAAAACAAAAAACGTAAAAAAAACAAAAAAAAACGAGACTACGGCCTCGCGCGCGCCTGGGCCGGCCCATTAACCCAGGCGCCTGAGGCGAGAGCACAGTAGGCCTCGCTGTAAGCGAGACGTAGAGCTGCGCCTGACCCAGCAGCCGCCGCAGACCAGACCAGAAGCTTCCCCGGAGCGGAAGCGAGACCAGCGAACGCCCTGCCGCCGGGGACGACGCCGGAGACTTCGGCCAGCCAACGCGCGCCCCGTCGCCCCGCCGTCGCCCCGCCGTCGCCTTCGATCTCCACCGCCCGCCCCTTCTGCAAGGCCTGCGCTCTCTCCCCTACACCATCCTGTAAACCCTAGGTAGCTTCATTTCTCTTTATCTGTCAATTTTTCTTTCACGCATGTGTCCTTTGTTCAGCGCCTTTGCCTGCGTGAATATTTTACAGTTGGCAGAGTCAATTAGATTCACACAAGAGTTGGGCGCCAGATAATTTGATTCTGGCAGTAAAAAATAAAATCCGCACAAATGTATGTGTATGGAATGTATTTTGGTATGCTTTT